>NC_092638.1:13583189-13860184 GCF_039555335.1 Amphiura filiformis
CAAGTGCAACTTTCAAATCTGGACCTCGCTACATTAAACTGACGGGTGTTTGATTGTTTTCTGGGCTATCGTACCAAGTGAGGTGTCAAAATGCGCAGAAATAAATTCTGCTTCCAACGCATTTTACAGATTTGTAATACAATAGCCCGTTTTTTAATAATGGCCATTATTTAAGAGGGTGGTTACTTTTTTGAGGTGTTTGTTATTAATATTTATACTGAAATAAGAATCCTTTGCATTGTAGATGCACTATGAATTTTCTTCCTGGGATATTTATTTTCAGAAAAAAAATCATAAATTTGATGGTGGCTACCTGTATATATCAAATTGAGGACAGATGTTGACAAAATATCCCGTGGCCTTAGATATAGGGGCATTTGATAGAATTTGCTGAACATGCTCAAAAGGGATTGTAATGCGAAGCCGTGTCACAGCTACAGGCGTGCAACAGTTATTAAACGACGCGAGTTGTAGGACTTCATAACCGTATTGGATATTCTTGATACCTTATTGAAGCAGCTTGAAGCGTTGAATGATCTATTTTCTTTCCCTTTTCAGTACACTGAAAAATACCGTATAGATTCTTTTTCTGAATCCCGTGAACTTGATGAACAATTTGCATCCATTGTTACGAAAACCGGAGCAACTTTAATTTTCACCCCTGTATAACATGCAAATTGACTTTGAACTGTTGAGCATCGTAATTTAGTAGCTATCCTGCGAGCAAATATCTTAATACTAATCACAAAGTGTCCGTCCGTCCGTCCGTCCGTCCATCTGCGAGCTATCGCGTTCGCGGGGTGCTTTCGCGCTGTGCGTTATCGCATACGCGCGGTGCGATATCGCGTGCTCGCGGTGTGCTATCGCGGAGTATCAACTGGGTGTGCGCAGAGCAGAGTACCGCATCGGAAAGCATTACAGTGTGACTAACAGGTGCATCTCATCGGACCAATAGGCCTATTTTCAAGACATGATTAACATAAAAACCATCAGTTATGGTAAGGCCTATATAACCCGTTTGCGTTAACATTTCTCCCGATTGAATAAACGACCTACATCCCGACTCTACTAGAATTTCGGGGTATTTTTGGGTCCTCCAATGTGGTAGCAGGACAGGGCTTGGAAGAGGCGAACGATGGGTTACCAGATTATGGGTACCGAAGTAAGCGTCACAGCTACAAAACAGAGTTGATTAAGTTGTGTCTTAATCATTGAGAGACGTATATCGTAGGAGATTGGAAGGTCAGGACAATTATGGGTAACGGGTGTTGGGTAATTAGAGATAGGCCTAGGCCTATCACGAGAACCGCCCAACCCGAGAACCGCGAAATCTATTATATTTTTGTGATCCTTACACCCAGACGAATATTTTGTCATGTTTTTTTAGTGAATTTTGAACGGTTTTTGCGGGGTCGTGTTCCAAGAGTACCGGAGTTCCTATATAGCTTGGCAGACAAATTTTTGAATTTAGCATACCCGAATTAACCAAAATAATTTGGTTGAAAGCTTTTAGGCGAACTTGCCGCTTGCCAAAATAGAACCATTCTAGTATGGCAACACAATATAAACCAACAAGTTATTGCATAGTTTTGAATTTTACTTTTATTTTTTTGTTAACTATTTCTATAAAAAATAATTTTTATGCCTGCTGATATTTTAATCAACAATGGGCATTGACGTTGTTGCAGTTATTCCCCAATACATGAAAGGAGACGGTGAAAGGTAGCCTATAGTGAAGAGAACAAGACGTGCTATTCGAGACACAAAGAAAAGGATAATAATGAACTTAAAATGAAAGCACTTGAAAAGTTTGGAATATACAATAATAGAGTGGGTGTTTATTTGTAAGGTATGGTTGTAAAACGTGCGGCCAAGATGAAAGTAAGAATGGCATTTGAAGTACAATGCCTATTGTTTGAAAAATAAGATGAAACGTCTCTTTTTAAAGAGACGTTTCATCTTATTGTTCTTAAAAGAACTTATTTTCACATCAAAATAATTATACAAACACTCTTATTTAAAAATTATTATTCTAAGCATGTCAAGATACGGGAGCCATATTAGTAGCTGTTAGTTTTGTTACAACAAGGAGACCTATTATAAGTTAAAATTGAAGAAAACGTAAATAGAAGATTTAGAATGAAAACAGAATACAAAATACAAGAACAACACACGATGAAGACATTGATCAACTATTTCAATGTTTTTGTTTCAACATTCAACCACTCAAACCATTTTGATATGCGCATATTAAACTTCCTTTACCATTCTACTGCTGAATGCGTTTCTATTATGGGGAAGTGCTTACCCATTTATTCTGGACTGCTTCAGAAAAAATGAAACATTCATAGTCTCATGGAATATCACATGCCTATTGAATTTTTAGAATTATGATGCGCATATCTGTAACAGAACCAAAAAAATTAAAAATTAATTAATAATTAAAAATTGCTTCTCATGTGTTACCTTAGAACTCTGGACGGACACGTGCTCAGAAGTGTGAGTTTTCTTAACTTGGAAAGTACTATAAAAGTTGCTTTCAATCCTTTTCATATATTATAAAGTGTCTTATTTCAAGTTCTTTTGTAAAACTAAATTACGAAAAATGCAAAAATCATTAAGTTTTGGTGTATATTGTTCTTTAATATGAAATCCGCCAATAAATACCGCGTAACTGATTTATTGTATACTGGAAACCAGTCGCTACTTCCCAGCAAACACAAAACGTTTTACCGAAAACGTTTAAATATCTGGTTATATAAAGTGTGTAAAACGTTCAAAAACGTTCAAAAACATAATTAAACAGCATTCTGTTGACAAAATATTTTGCAAACATGTTTGTCCAAAATATTTCACAATAACGTTTTAAAAACGTGTAATGACCTTATTTGTGCTTACATATATTTGTCATTGTATTTTGTAAAAGGAATATAAATCCCTCTATGAATCAGTCTGGATTATTAGTAAAATGTGCCCTTGCCGGCCTTTCTTGTCAATCTCTAAACACCATCGTCATAATAATCATAATATATCAGTGATTTTGTAAGCGGAGACAGGCACCGCCTTTTAATAAAACTCGGTTTAGCCATCTAGAAAGCTAGTCGATGTTTAGCTTGTGCGCGATGCTTATTCGCCTGGCTGGTGCAACATAGCATATTCCAGACGTTTGATGCTTTATTACTTGTTTATCAAGCAGAACTCGGTCGGCTATACATTCGAGTAGCAAGTACCCTATAGATAGAATTTCGTGAACGGAATAAATACTCACTTTTGAATCCGTATTGGATGTGTAATAAACGGTTTGCAGTTCTTCATCAACATCTTGTGTTTCAATGACTATGATCTAATTGATTGGATACAACTTGGCGCGAAACTCTACACGTCAATCTACACTCTATCTTGGTCAAGATTTAATTGAACAGATAAATGGGGATTCAACCTGATTGAATGTCACGACTTTTCTGACAAATTGGTGATTTTCTACGCCTATATCTGTAATGAGGTGTCATTTTTTATTCTATTAGAGAACCTTGCCTAGCTAAAGCTACACCGGATTTTATTGGCTACACGAGATTTGCCAATTGACATCTAACTTAACACCTCGGCTTATCATTAAATGCCGTACATTACTAAGTGTGTTTGTAACAGGAAAAACATATCTGTCATTGCGTCGTGAAATTGGTTTATCATCGTGTGAAATCCTCGCAAGTGAATTGCGTATCCAGCATGAAAGTGGTTGAGCATTGCAGTTGTAACCTTTTATTTATATATTTCCAGATGACCTTTGAAAATTTACGCATTGCAATGCAAAATTGAAGTGATCTGTGTGAGGAGGAAATGTAAATCATGGTACTTCGCTTGTTATTGCTTTGTTTGAATTATTAAAGTAAATATTTCTTCTGCATTTTGATTATTTGATCGTCTGGATGATATGAGTGACTGGCAATCACTTATGTAGTTTAAAGAGCCCGTTTCATTGAATTACTTCTGCTCTTCTGCTGCTGAATTAAGCATTAATTCGTTTTAAGTGCTTAATTGTAAGGTTTTTTTTGAAAAACATTCATTAATACGAACGTTATACGATTTTGCAAATACAATCAAATATTTATTGCTTACATTGTCGAAAGTGAATTGGCGGAATAAAACTTGATCCATAAGCCATATTTGTTTTTATCTTTGTGTTGTATAACCAAGAACCAATATTTCGTCGTATTCAAAGTGAATATGGGCCTTCGGACAATGTATCAGAGACAGTCAAGCTTTCAGCCCAATTCGTTCAGACTTCATCAAGACAGATTCTTTGGATTAATATTGTCTTGTTATTATATACTGGAAATGGATTTGAATATGGCCATGTTAAATAGAATGACTTAACTGCTGCTTTTTAAGCAGGTTGAATGCTGTGACGAATAAAATAATAAAGACGGTTGGAGTGTGTTCTTCAGTTTTTGGAATGTGTTGACAGTATTTCCTCATTGTGGCTCACCCCTACAGCAGGTTCTTACGGATTCTGTTCTTTAGGATCTGATTCAACAGATTACCATTGGACAATTCGTTACACACAAATCCTCTTAATCTATGATCTCCTATTTACATCATATACGTGACTCATCACGTGACGTAAGATATTGTCCTTCGTCTCTTTTTATAGTGAACTTACACGACGATTATAATATTTCTTTTGTACTTCGAATTGTATATTTGAAATGAGAATTTTTTTACGTATGAACACACTCATAAACATACAATAGCGAGACTTGTTGACAACGGAAAGATATTATTATTATTCACAATTAAGACTTGTTCCACCAGGATTACCAACAATGAGTTAAGTGTCCTGATGCCCTCAGGGTTTGACGTAGTGCTCATCACGGATACGCCAACGTGTGCGTATTTTTATTAAGAACAAAATTGCACTGAGAAATCAACGGGTTGACTATTAAAAATACATCCAGCAATTGTGTTTTAAAAGAGAATTTTTAAATTAGAAACATCCAATAAACCATATAGATAACACGCTCTATACGGAGACACAGAAAATGCAGGAGATATCGGACTTTCGAAATTGCAGTAACGGCATCATCGTTGATCCTTCTCCAGTTGTACTGGCAATCTGGGGAACTATTCTCTCCATTTTAACGGTCATTGCAATCCTTTGCAATGGCGTCGTTATTGGGACTTTACTGCGGACTTGGAACACAGCAGGTACCAAACCTGGGAATCTACTCGCCTTTGTTTTAGCATGTTGCGATCTGCTCCATTCAACCATTAATACAGTGTTCATCCTGGCTGTTGCAGCAACTCCGTGCGTACACCCAATTGTGGTGACAATCCAGTTTGGTCTGCTGGTACTTCTTGGTGGCGGATCCAACATGAGTCTCTGTGTGATATCATTAAATCGGTACTACGTCGTTGCCAAACCAAGTACAAATGATAAAACATCGAGGCTACGAGTGAAGAAGTTTCTTATCCTCGCTTGGGGATTGGTGTTCTGTTCAGCATTTCTTTGTATGGTCTTGTTTGATGTGGGTAGAATACACGCCGATCTCCCTTCCAAGATACCGACTGGTGTGAGCATGATGGTAGCGCTTTGTCTCTTGGTCATCCTACCTATTTTAATCATGACGGTCACTTATCTTCGACTCTTTCGACTGGTCAAGATGAGATGTCAACCTGCTGCTATTGGAGCAAGATCGGTAGGTTTTCAGAATTTGTTCACTAATATTAGATTTTAATATATTTTGTATCTGCCAGAGTGTGTGTTGTGCGGTGGTTATGTGGGGGTATTGTGGCGGCGTGAGGGTGTGTGCTGTGTAGTTGTTGGAATTGGGATGTTATTCTATGGTATTCCAAGAAATGGAAAAACTACATTACTTTGTGATGTTGCTTGTCCTTGAAACCTTGACGATAACTGTTAATCTGTTATTATTATTATTCTGGTTTGTTTTGGATATTTATATATTAGTCATTTGTGTGTATGGGGTGGGTAGGGATGGATGGGGTGTTTTAGTTTTGTTTTTCGTGATACAAAATAATTTTATCTACGGTACTCAATAGACCAAAAACTACAGTACTTTAGGATGTGCCTGTGTTTATTTGTGTGGTACAGTGTCTGGCAAAACGTCTGGGTGGCTGGATGTTTGGGCAGTGTGGCGTGTGTGCTGAATGGGTGTTAGGGTTGGGTGTGTATTGTCTGGTAGTGTCTGGGTTGGCTAGGTTAGGATGTTTGGGCAGCGTGAGTATCACTGCTGGTTGGGTGATGGGGTTGGGTGGGTGTGTATCGTGTGGTAGTGTCTGGGTTGGCTAGGTGGGATGTTTGGGCAGCGTGAGTGTGTACTGATTGGGTGTTGGGGTTGGGTGTGTATCGTGTGGTAGTGTCTGGGTTGGCTAGGTGGGGATGTTTGGGCAGCGTGAGTGTGTACTGATTGGGTGTTGGGGTTGGGTGTGTATCGTGTGGTAGTGGCTGGGTTGGCTAGGTGGGGATGTTTGGGCAGCGTGAGTGTGTACTGATTGGGTGTTGGGGTTGGGTGTGTATCGTGTGGTAGTGTCTGGGTTGGCTAGGTGGGGATGTTTGGGCAGCGTGAGTGTGTACTGATTGGGTGTTGGGGTTGGGTGTGTATCGTGTGGTAGTGTCTGGGTTGGCTAGGTGGGGATGTTTGGGCAGCATGAGTGTGTACTGATTGGGTGTTGGGGTTGGGTGTGTATCGTGTGGTAGTGTCTGGGTTGGCTAGGTTGGGATGTTTGGGCAGCGTGAGTGTGTACTGATTGGGTGTTGGGGTTGGGTGTGTATCGTGTGGTAGTGTCTGGGTTGGCTAGGTGGGATGTTTGGGCAGCGTGAGTGTGTACTGATTGGGTATTGGGGTTGGATGTGTATCGTGTGGTAGTGTCTGGGTTGGCTAGGTGGGGATGTTTGGGCAGCGTGAGTGTGTACTGATTGGGTGTTGGGGTTGGGTGTGTATCGTGTGGTAGTGTCTGGGTTGGCTAGGTGGGGATGTTTGGGCAGCGTGAGTGTGTACTGATTGGGTGTTGGGGTTGGGTGTGTATCGTGTGGTAGTGTCTGGGTTGGCTAGGTGGGATGTTTGGGCAGCGTGAGTGTGTACTGATTGGGTATTGGGGTTGGATGTGTATCGTGTGGTAGTGTCTGGGTTGGCTAGGTGGGGATGTTTGGGCAGCGTGAGTGTCACTGCTGGTTGGGTGTGTATCGTGTGGTAGAGTCTGGGTTGGCTAGGTGGGGATGTTTGGGCAGCGTGAGTGTGTACTGATTGGGTGTTGGGGTTGGGTGTGTATCGTGTGGTAGTGTCTGGGTTTGATAGGTGGGGATGTTTGGGCAGCGTGAGTGTCATTGCTGGTTGGGTGATGGGGTTGGTTGGGTGCGTATCGATTGGTAGTGTCTGGGGTGGCTATGGAAGTTTGAACATCGTGAAGTGTGTGCTGATTGGGTATTGGGTTGTGTATTTTGTTGATAGGCTACAAGATCATAATATTGACTCTATGATATTCCAACAGATGGAAACACTACATTACTTTGTGATATTAGATGCATATGTCCTTGAAATATTGAACGTAGGTAGTTTTTGTATGTGGGATGGGGTGGGTGGGGTGTTGGGGTTTGTACGTTCCGTGACACAAAATAATGATATAGATCGAACAAATATAGTATTTTGTGATGTTCCTAGTAAATTTAATCTTTTATACGCTAATAAAACAAGACGCAGCAACAAGTCCAGAAGCATGGCACATATCAAAAGTACAGTTCCTGATATTTAAAGAAGATCACGTGATATATTGAGCTATGTATAAGCAATCTGGTAATTCTTTAAATCGCTCCAATGTTTTATTAAGTCACGTAACCGGATACAAACAGAATTCACAATGAATAATGTTCTCGTTTTTTACATGGATGCATCAAGGGGACGATGTACGTATGACATTGTATGTAAGTTGGAAGATATTCCATATCCTTTTTTTTTCTTCAAAATTGTCTATTCACTTTCAGATGTAGCTATTTTTATTTTATTTTGTACATTTGCTATTATGTAAAGAAGCTGAAAGGCTGCAATGGCCATTGACGTAAAGACAAATACCACATTGAAATTCACAAAGCATTTGAATTGTCCTTGTAACTGTCAGCACGTGTTCAGGAAATTCAACAAACTGGGAAATACCGATTTGAACAACATCGCACAAAATGTGTTCAACTCCATCGAGCATGTATTTACCTTTGCTGCCTGGCTTAAGGGATCTAAAATGAGCGTTTATTGCGTTTCGACAGTATTTTTTGTGCGACATGAGAGCACCTCAGACCTATCGAATTGCATTCTGAATACGAAGCATGTCTTTCTGATATCAAATAATTTTCATTTTTGAAAATCACAATATAATACAAATTTTATGACAAATTATAAAAATTTGATATTTTTCAAATTTTGACATATAACAGTCCTCGAAGTGAATTATATAAATCTAATGATATATTCTTAAAGTGTATGTAGCAGGGAGGAAAAGCCGACGGTCAATTGAAAATTTTGACCTTTCATGTTGAAGATATGGATTTTTTCCCCCAAAAGACCTAATTTTTTTGGTGTTTTGGGAAAAAAAATCCATATCTTCAATACGAAAAGTCAAAATTTTCAATTGATCGTCGGCTTTTCATCCCACCTACATACACTTTAAGTATAAATCATCAGATTTATAAAGTTCACTTCAAGTACTGTTAAATATCAAAAATATCAATTTTTAATGATTTGCCATAAAATGTGTATTAAATTGCGAATTTCAAAAATCAAAATTATTTGATATCAGAATGACATTCTTCGTATTCAGAATGCAATTCGATATGTCTGATGTGCTCTAATGTCCCAAAATAAATACCGTCCAAACGTTCATACCCCAGCCCTTAAGTAGCAGTCATTTGTATGACATATTAAAGTAACTACTGGGAAATGTTAAAGAACTTCTGTCTTTGAAAGAAACAAGAAATATATATTTAGAAAGCTTCTTTGAATATCCTTCTGTAATAAATTATAATTTATATTAAAATGTAAAATCACTCAACAAACGAGCTTGCATTATGCTATAATTAGCTTTTTAGCTTTGTGCATGTACTTTCTTTTAAAGAACCTTTCAACGTGTTCATTATAATTCCAACTCCATTAACACCAATATAAATCAAAACGTCTAAATTTGGTTCAATTTTTATTTTAGCCGTTGATTCCTATACACGGTGTCTAATAAAAAGCGGGTTCCAACGAACATGGAGCAGTTGGGTTTCCAACGAATGCGGAGCAGTTTGAGTGTCAAAAACGTTCTCTAAAACCGACGCACAAATGAAATACAAAATATGCAGAAAACACGACACGCCATTGATGACGCTAAGCCCGTCAATTTGAGCAGAAACGCATTTTTTGTTGCGCACCGGATTGTATAAATGTCAGGCAAAAGAAAAATAAAGATATATATAGCTTCAATCGATCCTCATGCATGCGATATTCATATGAATAGATTTTGCAGTGTCTATTCTTTTATAATCTCGGTGGTCTGTATTTTTTCACTGGGAAATAACCCTTGGATTATTCGGCGATCTAAACCACGCTTTCAAATGTAGATTGGGTTGTACGACTTTTCTGCTCGTGAATTTTACACCGCAAAATTTAAAAACTTCTTTTGACAGGTAACTTCAAACCTGGTATTCTGCGGTCACACGATTATGTAACAAACTGAAATGAAAACCGAAACTACTTTCTACAAGTTTTAAGTTTCTAACAGAGGGCACAGACAACGGTATCGGTAATGACATCAGTCAAGAGCTTAGGCAGGATAATAGGAAACCAAAACCAATCCTGAAACTCATAACCTAAAACGACCGATTGAAGGCTTTTGGACACTTCAGTTTTATTTATACATAGAAATATTGCTTAATTGGCGTAACATGCCAAAGAACTTTAGATCGGTTGGTCGGTCGCTGTTCGCTAAAGGAATCAATGTCTCGGCTGTGCATGTGTTTTGTAAAGAGTAATACACATACTATGGACTGTATAACACTCGCAAAAAGTACTCACAATCTACAAATGCAATGAAATAACACAATATAAAATCATGCTCAAATAAAAATATCTTATTGAAAAAAAAATCAATTTTTCTCTTGAAAAGTAATAAAAAGTATTTAGGTTGCGTGTTTTTTCTATGGTCGGTCGGGTTATGGCAAGCAAACATTTTTTTACGCCTTATAAGAGTTTATCCTCAACAGTCCGACTGACAGGCATGAGCTATTTTAGCGCACACGTAAACCACATTATTTGTTTGGAAATTGATCGTATTGAGTGAAGTTCAACAATATTTTCTTTCAAAATCAGACTGAAATGCTATCTGACAATGAAGTCACCATGCAATACACTCAATATACGTGTCTTTCATATTGTCACATTGATTCATTGGTTCATTTATTCATTGGTTTTCATGGCGGTGTTTAATGTTTGTTTATGAACAATAAACGTATGGGAGATAAAGTACATAATCAGCGCTTTAAGAAAAATCCTTTTTATATGACATGACAAAACTATTTTCACTTCTGAATGAATTTATTCTCATTTGAGAGACTTTCTCAAATCTTATCTAGAGCAAAGTTGCTAACAATGTGATATAAATTCGAGACCAACTAGTTTCTTGAAACAAATGTATATTTAATACTGTACGCTTTAAGGGTTGACTAGGTATAGTTGGTCGAAGCAGTAACAAAAGAAAAATCTATTTTCATTATCTAAATCAATATATTATTGAAAAATAACACTTTGTAAAATTTCATTCTACAAATCATATGCTTGAAAACGAAAACTTGCTTGATTTATTGTTGTTAATGAGTTATGTACGTTTTAGAAAAGTGTTGTTGTTTCGACGCTTCATGTGCTGATGATGCGCAGTGATTAGTTCAGATCATCGATTGCTCTATATTTAAATCCGTGGAAAGGTTTGAAAATGAGGGAGTTTCGTAAAATTCTTAAGAACGGGTGGTTAATTGTCAAAATTCAAAAGGTATGTGAATACTGATTTATTCCTGTTATACCTGTAATTTAGTTATGTTTAGTTGTGGCGTTAAAATACCCAACCAATAAAGTTTCAGATGATGGAGTTCTTTCAGGGACACCTTGTAAATGAAAGTAGAAGGTGAAGGGTAGCCTATATAGTAAAGAGAGACATAAAGACTAGGATAATAACTTAAAATGAAAGCACTTGAAAAGTTTTGAATATACAAAAATAGAGTGGGTGTTTATTTGTGAGGTATGGTTGTAAAACGTGCGACCAAGATGAAAGTAAGAATGGCATTTGATGTACAATGCCTATTGTTTGAAAAATAAGATAACGTCTCTTTTTAAAGAGACGTTATCTTATTTTTAAAGAGACGTTTCATCTTATTGTTCTTAAAAGAACTTATTTTCACATCTAAATAATTATACAAACACTCTTATTTAAAAATTATTATTCTAAGCATGTCAAGTTACGGGAGCCATATTAGTAGCTGTTAGTTTTGTTACAACAAGGTGACCTATTATAAGTTAAAATTGATGAGAACGTAAATAGAAGATTTAGAATGAAAACAGAATACAAAAACACAAGAACAACACACGATGAAGACATTGATCAACTATTTAAATGTTTTTGTTTCAAAAGTACAATCACTTGAAATTCGCTTAAAAAGAAATGGTAGAATCAGAGTCAACTTTAAAAAAATGCTAAAATACTCAACCATTTGTATAGTCAAGTGTCTCTAAGATATCACGACGTCCCACACGATGCCACATTGTGTGGCACATTCAACCACTCAAACCATTTTGATATGCGCATATTAAACTTCCTTTACCATTCTACTGCTGAATGCGTTTCTATTATCGGGAAGTGCTTACCCATTTATTCTGGACTGCTTCAGAATTCAGTGGTGAGCAAAGCTTTCAGAATGTATTATTCATAGTCTCATGGAATATCACATGGCTATTGAATTTTTAGAATAATGATGCGCATATCTGTAACAGAACCAAAAAAATTAATAATTAAAATTGCTTCTCGTGTGTTACCTTAGAACTCTGGACGGACACGTGTTCAGCCGTGTGAATTTTACTGACTCGGAAAGTACTATAAAAGTTGGTTTCAATCCTTTTATATTATACAGTGGGGTTTTTAAGCCCCGGCGACGCCATCGTGTTGTGCCCTTGAGTAAGGCACTTTATCTCGATTACTCCTCTCCACCCAGGTGTGAAATGGGGAGCTGTTATGAATACTGTCCATTGAGCGCCGCCCAAAGGTATGAGTATGCCTTGGGCATTGTATGGCAGCTGACATATTCTAACGACGGCGGAATAAATGTAAAGCGCTTTGGTACATGTTCACATGTGAAAGGCGCTGTATAAATACCAACATTTATTTTTAACATTTTAACTGATTTATCGTATACTGGAAACCAGTCGTTACTTCCCAGCAAACACAAAACATTTTACCGAAAACGTTTAAATGTGTGGTTATATTAAGGGATCTAAAATGAGCGTTTATTGCTTTTCGATAGTATTTTTTGTGGGACATGAGAGCACTTCAGACCTCCGATATCAAATAATTTTCATTTTTTGAAAATCATAATATAGAAATAATACAAATTTTATGACAAATTATAAAAAATTGATATTTTTCAAATTTTTGATATATAACAGTCCTCGAAGTAAATTATATAAATCTAATGATATATTCTTAAAGTGTATGTAGCAGGAGGAAAAGCCGACGGTCAATTGAAAATTTTACCTTTCATATTGAAGATATGGATTTTTTTCCCAAAAAGACCTAATTTTTTTTTGGGTTTTTTGGGGAAAAAATCCATATCTTCTATACGAAAGGTTAAAATTTTCAATTGATCGTCGGCTTTTCATCCCACCTACATACACTTTAAGTATAAATCATCAGATTTATAAAGTTTACTTCAAGTACTGTTAAATATTAAATTGCGAATTTCAAAAAATCAAAATTATTTGATATCAGAAGGACATTCTTCGTATTCAGAATGCAATTCGATATGTCTGATGTGCTCTAATGTCCCACAATAAATACTGTCCAAACGTTCATACCCCAGCCCTTAAGTGTATAAAAACGTTCAAAAACTTTCAAAAACATAATTAAACAGCATTCTGTTGACGAAATATTTTGCAAACATGGGAGGGCGAGTTAGCGCAGCGGTAATTCCCTCGCTTTGCACCACTGAGGTCCCGGGTTCAAGCCCCGGCGCGGCCCAAGGACTCATGTGCACTTGGTTTATCCCGATTCCATGCTCGCTCTCGCAGGTTTTCTCCGGGATCTCCGGTTTCCTCCTGTATCGCAAAAATCGGTGATTAGTTGTTTGGTTATCAAAAACTTCCTTCACCCAATGGAATTTGGGGAGCTGCACAGATAATTGGTGGATGTTACAATCTAAATGCGGATAAGTTGATGCGATCTGATTGTGATGATTCACCATTGCAGCAAAATTACAGCGCTTTGAGTCCTCTAAGATCTGGAGAAAGGCGCTTTATAAATCCAAAATTTATTTATATTTATAACATGTTTGCCCAAAATATATTACAATAACGTTTTAAAAACGTTTAATGACCTTTATATAATCTGAGATTTAAATGTTATTAAAACGTTTTGAATAAGCATTTTAAGAACATTTCTGTGTTTGATGGTTTATTTGTGCTTACATGTATTTGTCATTGTATTTTGTAAAAGTAATATGTATCCCTCTACGAATCAGTCTGGATTGTTAGTAAAATGTGCCCTAGCCGGCCTTCCTTGTCAATCTCTGAACACTCTCGTCATAATAATCATAATATATCAGAGATTTTGTAAGCGGAGACAGGCACCGCCTTTTAATAAAACTCGATTTAGCCATAATAGAAAGCTAGTCGGTGTTTAGCTTGTGCACGATGCTTATTCGCCTGGCTGGTGGAACATAGCATATTCCAGACTCTTGATGCTTTATTACTTGTTTGTCAAGCAGAACTCGGTCGGCTATACATTCGAGTAGGAAGTAGGGCCTACCCTGGATAGAATTTCGTGAACGGAATAAATACACACTTTTAAATCCGTATTGGACGCGTAATAAACGGTTCGCAGTTCTTCATCAACATCGTGTGTTTCAATGACTATGATCTAATTGATTGGATACAATTTGGCGCGAAACTCTACACGTCAATCTACACTCTTTCTTGGTCAAGATTTAATTGAACAGATATATGAGGATTTAAACAGATTGAATGTCACGACTTTTCTGACAAATTGATGATTTTCTACGCCTATATATCTGTAATGAGGTGTCATTTTTTATTCTATTAGAGAACCTTGCCTAGCTAAAGCTACACCGGATTTTATTGGCTACACGAGATTTGCCAATTGACATCTAACTTAACACCTCGGCTTATCATTAAATGCCGTACATTACAGTGTGTTTGTAACAGGAAAAACATATCTGTCATTGCGTCGTGAAATTGGTTTATCATTGTGTGAAATCCTCGCAAGTGAATTGCGTATCCAGCATGAAAGTGGTTGAGCATTGCAGTTGTAACTTTTTATTTATATATTTCCAGATGACCTTTGAAAATTTACGCATTGCAATGCAAAATTAAAGTGATCTGTGTGAGGAGGAAATGCAAATCATGGTACTTCGCTTGTTATTGCTTTGTTTGAATTATTAAAGTAAATATTTCTTCTGCATTTTGATTATATGATCGTCTGGATGATATGAGTGACTGGCAATCACTTATGTAGTTTAAAGAGCCCGTTTCATTGAATTACTTCTGCTCGTCTGCTGCTGAATTAAGCATTAATTCGTTTTAAGTGCTTAATTGTAAGGTTTTTTTTGAAAAACATTCATTAATACGGACGTTATACGATTTTGAAAATACAATCAAATATTTATTGCTTACATTGTCGAAAGTGAATTGGCGGAATAAAACTTGATCCATAAGCCATATTTGTTTTTATCTTTGTGTTGTATAAACAAGAACCAATATTTCGTTGTATTCAAAGTGGATACGGGCCTTCGGGGCAATGTATCAGAGACAGTCAAGCTTTCAGCCCAAATAGTTCGTTCAGACTTCATCAAGACAGATTGTTAGGATTAACACTATCTTGATATTATATACTGGAAATGGATTTGATTGGACGGTTGGAGTGCGTTCTTCAGTTTTTGGAATGTGTTGACAGTATTTCCTCATTGCGGCTCATCCATACAGCAGGTTCTTAAGAGGAACTATCTGTTATTTTTGAGAATAGAGTTGCCACGGTCAAAAAATGGATTTTCTTTATACTTTCATATTTGATGGACCTTGACCTCAAACTAACACACATGGGATAAATTTCGGAAAAATATCCCCGTTGCCATGGTAACAGGCAAATTTCAATTTTAGGCCTATTTTCACAATTTTTGCATTTTTCAGCAGTCAAATTGTCAAGTTTTGAAGCCAGTGTTACTAATATACACAATATATATATAATTTTTTCTTTATAAGGTATGAATAGGTAAAACCTTAGATGCCGCATTGAAAGTAAAAAAATAATCACCAGATGTCAGGGTGGGTTATACCATTTATTTGAAATAGGGTGTTTTTCAATTTTTTCAAAGTATGAAAATATACCAACTTTGTATAGCTCATAAACTATATGGTAGTGCTCCGATTTCAACATCGACCACAGCATGTTGAGATGATACATTGGTCTTATGAAAAAGTTACATTTGAGCTTGGGGAAAACACATCTGTATATACAGTGTTGCCAGGCATTTTCCTATTTTTCGAAATTCAACACAAAACTCACCTTAAGTGAAATGATGTGAAAATGAAACATGATCCTTTCAAGGAACATTTATTAGAAAGAGAGTTTTTATTCATGTCAAATTTGATCAGTTATAATGGTCAGTGTTGTTCTAAACCACATGGGTGTTGCCATAATTGGGGTTTAATTGTGATTTGTGGATATTTTCAACTTTTTACAAGTCATAAAAATACCAAAATGCATTTCTATAATAAAGAAAAACATCGACCTCGTCATGTTGAGATGATATATTGGCCTTATGAAAAAGTTATTTTGATCTGGGGGCGGGGTAAGACATCAGTTTATACAGTGTTATCAGATAAACCACATGGGTGTTGCCATAATTGGTGTGGATATTTTCAACTTTTTACAAGTCATAAAAATACCAAAATGCATTTCTATAATAAAGAAAGAAACATCGACCTCGTCATGTTGAGATGATACATTGGCCTTATGAAAAAGCTATTTTGATCTGGGGGGGGGTAAAACATCAGTTTATACAGTGTTGCCAGATATTTTCCTATTTTTTCAAAATTCAACACAAGTCTCGCCCTAAGTTAAAAGATATGAAAATGAAACTTCACCTTCATACGGAACATATCGTTTTAGAAAGAATTTGATCATCTGGGATGGTCAGTGTTATTCTAAGCCATCTGGGTGTTGCCATAGCTGGCATTTAATATGACAATTTAGATATTTCCAGCTTTTTACAAGTCTTAAAAATAGTACACATCCTTACAATTATTGTGGAATGAACGCAATATTAAGGTTAAAAATTAACCTAAGAACACTTAGTATGTGAATTTAAATTTTGAATTTGAGTTCGGAAAAAATATTTCCTTCTATACAGTATTGCCAGATATTATCACATATATTCAATATGTTTTCTGTGTTGGTCACCCACCTTTGCACAGTATTTTTTGTCGGACCTGAGAGCACATCAGACATACCAAATTGCATTTTGAATGGAATGTCCTTTTTTTTTTTTTAAATTCACGATACAATAAAAATTTTAGGGTAAATTATGTATATTGAATATTTTATATTTTTTGACATTATCCTCAAAGTTAACTTAATAAATCTAATGATGTGTACTTAAAGTGTATGTAGCTGGGATGAAAAGCCGACCACTAATCAATTAATTAATGTTAATTGAAAAATTTGACATTTCATAGTGAAGATATAGATATTTTCCCAAAAGACCTACATTTTTAGGTGTTTTGGTGACAAAATCTATATCTTCAATACGAAAGGTCAAATTTTCATATGATGGACGGCTTTTCATTCCAGCTACATACACTTTAAGTACATATCACTAGATTTATACAATTTACTTTTGAGATCTGTTTAATTTCAAAAATATCAATTTTTAATCATTTGCCATAAAATTTGTATTATATCGCAAATTTCAATATATGTCTGATGTTCTCTCAGGTCCACAAAAAATATGTGAAAACGTCGCTATTTGAAACCTTAAGACATATAAAAATTTGAAAATATCCACATCTCACTATTAAACCCTAATTATGGCAACACCCATGTGGTTTGGAACAGCACTGACCATTTATACAACTGATCAAATTTAATATGAAAGTAAATTTCATTCTAATAAACTTTCCTTGTGAAGGTGAAGTTTCATTTTCGCATCATTTAACTTAAGGAAAATATCTGGCAACACTGTATAAACATATGTTTTCCCCAAGCTTAAGTGTAAATTTTTCATAAGACCAAATATGTATCATTTCAACATGGTGAAGTTGATGTTTTACTTTCACATATTTTTAAAGGAATGCATGCCATGGTATTTTGGCATTTTTAAAACTTGTTAAGTTGAAAATAACCACATATCGCTATTTAACCCTAATTATGGCAACACCCATGTGGTTTGGAACAACACTGACCATTTATACAACTGATCAAATTTAATATGAAAGTAAATTTCTTTCTAATAAACTTTCATTTTCAACTTAAGGTGAGACTAGTGCTGAATTTCGAAAAAATAGGAAAATATCTGGCAACACTGTATAAACAGATGTTTTTCCCCAAGCTCAAATGTAAATTTTTCATAAGACCGATGTATCATCTCAACATGATGAGGTCGATGTTTCATTTTCACATCTTTATTTTAGGAATGCATGCCATTGTATTTTGGAATTTTTAAGACTGAAAAATAGCTGAAAAAGCTGAAAAATGTTCATATCTTACAATTAAACCCCGATTTTGGCAACACCCATGTGGTTTGGAACAACACTGACCTTATAACTGATCAAATTTGATATGAAATTAACTCTCTTTCTAATAAACTTTCATTTTCAACTTAAGGTGAGACTAGTGCTGAATTTCGAAAAAATAGGAAAATATCTGGCAACACTGTATAAACAGATGTTTTTCCCCAAGCTCAAATGTAAATTTTTCATAAGACCGATGTATCATCTCAACATGATGAGGTCGATGTTTCATTTTCACATCTTTATTTTAGGAATGCATGCCATTGTATTTTGGTATTTTTAAGTCTGAAAAATAGCTGAAAAAGCTGAAAAAATGTTCATATCTTACAATTAAACCCCGATTTTGGCAACACCCATGTGGTTTGGAACAACACTGACCTAATAACTGATCAAATTTGATATGAAATTAACTTTCTTTCTAAAAAATGTTCCTTGAAAGGGTGAAGTTTCATTTTCACATCATTTAACTTAAGGTAAGACTTGTGCTGAATTTCGAAAAAATAGGAAAATGTCTGGCAACACTGTATAAACAGATGTTTTTTCCCCAAGCTCAAATGTAAATTTTTCATAAGACCGATGTATCATCTCAACATGATGAGGTTGATGTTTCATTTTCACATCTTTATTTTAGGAATGCATGCCATTGTATTTTGGAATTTTTAAGACTGAAAAATAGCTGAAAAAGCTGAAAAATGTTCATATCTTACAATTAAACCCCGATTTTGGCAACACCCATGTGGTTTGGAACAACACTGACCTAATAACTGATCAAATTTGATATGAAATTAACTTTCTTTCTAAAAAATGTTCCTTGAAAGGGTGAGGTTTCATTTTCACATCATTTAACTTAAGGTGAGACTTGTGCTGAATTTCGAAAAAATAGGAAAATGTCTGGCAACACTGTATAAACAGATGTTTTTTCCCCAAGCTCAAATGTAAATTTTTCATAAGACATGTGGTTTATCTGGTAACACTGTATAAACTGATGTCTTACCCCGCCCCCAGATCAAAATAACTTTTTCATAAGGCCAATATATCATCTCAACATGACGAGGTCGATGTTTTTTCTTTATTATAGAAATGCATTTTGGTATTTTTATGACTTGTAAAAAGTTGAAAATATCCACAAATCACAATTAAACCCCAATTATGGCAACACCCATGTGGTTTAGAACAACACTGACCATTATAACTGATCAAATTTGACATGAATAAAAACTCTCTTTCTAATAAATGTTCCTTGAAAGGATCATGTTTCATTTTCACATCATTTCACTTAAGGTGAGTTTTGTGTTGAATTTCGAAAAATAGGAAAATGTCTGGCAACACTGTATATACAGATGTGTTTTCCCCAAGCTCAAATGTAACTTTTTCATAAGACCAATGTATCATCTCAACATGCTGTGGTCGATGTTGAAATCGGAGCACTACCATATGGTTTATGAGCTATACAAAGTTGGTATATTTTCATACTTTGAAACAATTGAAAAACACCCCTATTTCAAATAAATGGTATAATCCACCCTGACATCTGGTGATTATTTTTATACTTTCAATGCGGCATCTAAAGTTTGACCTATTCATACCTTATAAAGAAAACAGTATATATATATTGTGTATATTAGTAACACTGGCTTCAAAACTTGACAAATTGACTGCTGAAAAATGCAAAAATTGTGAAAATAGGCCTGAAATGAAAATTTGGCTGTTACCATGGCAACGGGGATATTTTTCCCAAATTTATTTCATGTGTGTTTGTTTCAGGTCAAGGTGCATCAAATATGAAAGTTTAAAGGAAATCCATTTTTTGACCGTGGCAAACATTTTTAAAAAATTCTCCAAAATAACAGATAATGCCTCTTAAGGATTCTGTTCTTTAGGATCTGGTTCAACAGATTACCATTGGACAATTCGTTAACCACAAATCCTCTTGATCTATGATCGTATATTTACATCATACACATGACTCATCACGTGATGTAAAAGAGATTGTCCTTCGTCTCTGTTTATAGTAAACTTACACGACTATTACAATATTCCTTTGGACTTCGAATTGTGTATTTGAAATGTGAAATTACGTTTGAACACACTCATATAAACACAATAGCGACTTGTTGACAAGGAAAAGATATTATGACTTGTTCTACCGGGATTACCAACAATGAGTTAAGTGTCCTGATGCCCTCAGGGTTTGACGTAGTGCTCATCACGAATACGCCAACGTGTGCGTATTTATATTAAGAACAAAATTGCACAGAGAAATCAACGTGTTGACTATTAAAAATACATCCAGCAACTTGTGTTTTAAAAGAGAATTTTTAAATTAGAAACATCCAATAAACCATATAGATAACACGCTCTATACGGAGACACAGAAAATGCAGGAGATATCGGACTTTCGAAATTGCAGTAACGGCGTCATCGTTAATCCTTCTCCTGTTGTACTGGCGATCTGGGGAACAATTCTCTCCATTTTAACGGTCATTGCAATCCTTTGCAATGGCGTCGTTATTGGGACTTTACTGCGGACTTGGAACACAGCAGGTACCAAACCTGGGAATCTACTCGCCTTTGTTTTAGCATGTTGCGATCTGCTTCATTCGACCATCAATACTGTGTTCATCCTGGCAGTTGCAGCAACTCCGTGCGTACACCCAGTTGTGGTGAGAATCCAGTTTGGTTTGCTGGTACTTCTTGGTGGCGGATCCAATATGAGTCTCTGTGTGATATCATTAAATCGGTACTACGTCGTTGCTAAACCAAGTACAAATGATAAAACATCAAGGCTACGAGTGAAGAAGTTTCTCATCCTAGCATGGGGATTGGTGTTCTGTTCAGCATTTCTTTGCATGGTCTTGTTTGATGTGGGTAGAATGCACTCCGATCTCCCTTCCAAGATACCAACAGGTGTGAGCATGATGGTAGCTCTTTGTCTCTTGGTCATCCTACCTATTTTAATCATGACGGTCACTTATCTTCGACTCTTTCGACTGGTCAAGATGAGATGTCAACCTGCTGCTATTGGAGCAAGATCGGTAGGTTTTCAAATCTTGTCAAAATTTCTGAGTGTGTTGTGTGGTTATGTGAGGGTATTATGGCGGCGTGGGTGTGTGTGCGGGGTAGTCGTTGGGTTGGAATGTTACTCTATGGCATTCCAAGAGATGGAAAAACTACATTACTTTGTGATGTTGCTTGTCCTTGAAACCTTTGATTTAAACTGTTATTATTCTGGTCCTGGGTTGGATATTTATATCAGGTCATTTGTGTATATGGGGTGAGTAGGGATGGATGGGGTGTCTGGGTTGGCTAGGTGGGGATGTTTGGGCAGCGTGAGTGTGTACTGATTGGGTGTTGGGGTTGGGTGTGTATCGTGTGGTAGTGTCTGGGTTTGATAGGTGGGGATGTTTGGGCAGCGTGAGTGTCATTGCTGGTTGGGTGATGGGGTTGGTTGGGTGCGTATCGACTGGTAGTGTCTGGGGTGGCTATGGAAGTTTGAACATCGTGAAGTGTGTGCTGATTGGGTATTGGGTTGTGTAGTTTGTTGATAGGCTACAAGATCATAATATTGATTCTATGAGATTCCAACAGATGGAAAAACTACTTTACTTTGTAATATTAGATGTCCTTGAAATATTGAACGTAGGTAGTTTTTGTATGTGGAATGGGGTGGGTGGTGTGTGGGGTTTGTACGTTCCGTGACACAAAATAATGATATAGATCGAACAAATACAGTATTTTGTGATGTTCCTAGTAAATTTAATCTTTTATACGCCAAGAAAACAAGACGCAGCAACAAGTCCAGAAGCATAGCACATATCAAAAGTACCTGATATTTAAAGAAGATCATGTGATTTATTGAACTGTGTATAAGCAATCTGGTAATTCTTTAAATCGCTCCAATGTTTTATTAAGTCACGTACAAACAGAATTCGCAATAAAAATGTTCTCGTTTTTTACATGGATGCATCAAGATGTACGTATGACATTGTATGTAAGTTTGAAGATATTCCATATCCTTTTTTCCAAATTGTCTATTCACTTTAAGTATAGCTATTTTTATTTTATTTTTATTTTGTACATTTGCTATTATATAAAAGAAGCTGAAATGCTGCAATAGCCATTGACGTAAAGACAAATACCACATTGAAATTCACAAATAAGCATTTGAATTGTCCTTGTAACTGTCAGCGCGCGTTCAGGAAATTCAACAAACTAGGAAATACCGATTTGAACAACATCGCACAAAATGTGTTCAACCCCATCGAGCATGTATTTACCTTTACTGCCTGGCTTAAGTAGCAGCCATTTGTATGACATATTAAAGTAACTACTGGGAAATGTTAAAGAACTTCTGTCTTTGAAAGAAATAAGAAATATATATTTAGAAAGCTTCTTTGAATATGTTTCTGTAATAATTTATATTAAAATGTAAAAGCACTCAACAAACGAGCTCGCACATGTGGACTGCAACAAGACTGATGACGCATGGGTCTGGAAGTATAAGCGTCATGTGTTTGTATATTTGATTGTTTGTTTGGTTGTATGAGACATAAGCGATACATGATGATGGAGATGATCAATGAATTACTTATTGTCCCGGAAAGCACAACCCATACCTTCCCTCTTACCTAGACTTCCTTCTCCACTCACCTATATTACCTCGTATTCCCCTATTCCCTCTCCTCCTCTCCCCAGTGTCTCCTCTCCATTTCGCTTCTCCCCCTACACTCGATATCACCTCTCCCCTACACACTATTCCCCTCCACTCTCGAGCTCTACTCTCCCCCTTCATTCCCGTCCCTATTCCGACCCTCTCCCCCCTCTGTTTCTTTTTGTCTCTCCCCTACCTCCCCACCCATACACACCCCATCTCTCCTTTAATTTCTTTCGAGCAATAAATAACTTGAATAAAAGTCAACTAGCATATATATTGGAAATAATATAGCTTCAATTGTTCCTCATGCATGCGATATGCATATGAATAGACAGAGTTTCTACTCTTTTGTAATCTCGGTGGAAATATTTCGATGGTCTGTATTTTTTCACTGGGAAATGACCCTGGGATTATTCGGCGATCTAAACCACGCTTTCAAATGTAGATTGGGTTGTACGACTTTTCTGCTCGTGAATTTTACACCGCGAAATTTAAAAAACTTCTTTTGACAGGTAACTTCAAACGATTATGTAACAAACTGAAATGAACACCGAAACTGCTTTCTACAAGTTTTAAGTTTCTAACAAAGGGCACAGACAAAGGTATCGGTAATGACGTCAGTCAAGAGCTTAGGGACCGTTCACAAACACTTGTTAGGGTATGGCTGATGCCAAAGGGGGGGGCTGGCATTTTTTACCTTCCTAAGGGGGGGGCCTAAAAATGACCACACATTTTCCTGTGAAAATTGAGTTTATATGCTTTTATATGGGGTTGACCCATAATTTTCATGTCAAAAAGGTGGGGGCGGCGACAATATTTGAGGTCTGTAAAGGGGGGGAGGAGCGAAAAACATTCGAGA
Organism: Amphiura filiformis; assembly: GCF_039555335.1. Classification (NCBI taxonomy): domain Eukaryota; kingdom Metazoa; phylum Echinodermata; class Ophiuroidea; order Amphilepidida; family Amphiuridae; genus Amphiura; species Amphiura filiformis. Next base: position 13,606,750 of record NC_092638.1, read on the forward strand.
TGAAATCGTTTTGCATCAGCCCCCCTCCCGTTTGTTAACGGTCCCTTAGGTATGATAATAGGAAACCAAACCAATCCTGAAACTCATAACTTAAAACGACCAATTGAAGGCTTTTGGACACTTCAGTTTTTTATGCATAAAAATGTTGCTTGATTGGCGTAACATGCCAAAGAACTTTACATCGGTTGGTCGGTCGTTATTTTTTATCGCTGTTCGCTAAAGGAATCAATGTCTCGGCTGTACATGTGTTTTTAAAGAATAATACAAACACTATGGACTGTATAATCCTCACAAAAAGTACGCACAATCTACAAATGCAATGAAATAACACCATATAAAATCATGCTCAAATAAAAATATCTTATTAAAAAAATCAATTATTCTCTTGAAAAGTAATAAAAAATGTTTAGGTTGCGTGTTTTTTCTATGGTCGGTCGGGTTATGGCAAGCAAACATTTTTTTACGCCTTATAAGAGTTTATCCTCAACAGTCCGACTGACAGGCATGAGCTATTTTAGCGCACACGTAAACCACGTTATTTGTTTGGAAATTGATCGTATTGAGTGAAGTTCAAAAATATTTTCTTTCAAAATCAGAGACTGAAATGCTATGTGACAATGAAGTCACCATACAATACACTCAAATACGTGCCTTTCATATTGTCACATTGATTCATTGGTTCATTTATTCATTGGATTTCATGGCGGTGTCTAACGTTTGTTTATGAACAATAAACGTATGGGAGATAAAGTACATAATCAGCGCTTTAAGAAAAATCCTTTTATATGACATGACAAAACTCTTTTCATTTCTGAATAATAGTTTCTCAAAATAAATGTATATTTAATATACTATACGCTTTAAGGGAAGACTAGGTGTTGTTGGTCAAAGCAGGTTTTCATCATCTAATACTGTATTATTGAAAATAACACTTTGATGATTTGTAAAAATCATATTCTTTGGAAACGTGCTTGATTTATTGTTGTTAATGAGTTATGTACGTTTTACAAAAGTGTTTGTTGTTTCAGCCCTCTTTACAACATAACTCAAGAACCACAGGGCCTACAAAAGTATAATACATCTGTGATATTTGAATTTTTCTACACACTCGAAAAAGATCAATGCAATTTTTGCCAAAGCTCACAACCATTCGCAAGATGCTGTGTACTACACCCCTGCCCAATTTTGTGCCTATTTTTGCATGACAAAACTCTTTTCATTTCTGAATAATTTCATTCTCATTTGAGAGACTTTCTCAAATCTTATCTAGAGCAAAGCTGCTAACAATGTACGTGATATAAATTCGAGACCAACTAGTTTCTTGAAACAAATGTATATTTAATACTGTACGCTTTAAGGGTTGACTAGGTATAGTTGGTCGAAGCAGTAACAAAAGAAAAATCCATTTTCATTATCTAAATCAATATATTATTGAAAAATAACACTTTGTAAAATTTCATTCTACAAATCATATGCTTGAAAACGAAAACTTGCTTGATTTATTGTTGTTAATGAAATATGTACGTTTTAGAAAAGTGTTGTTGCTTCAGCCCTCTTTACAACATTAGACGCTTCATGTGCTGATGATGCGCATTGATTAGCACAGATCATCAATTGCTCTACATTTAAATCCGTGGAAAGGTTTGAAAATGAGGGAGTTTCGTAAAATTCTTAAGAACGGGTGGTTAATTGTCAAAATTCAAAAGGTATGTGAATACTGATTTATTCCTGTTATACCTGTAATTTAGTTACGTTTAGTTGTGACGTTAAAATACCCAACCAATTAAGTTTCCGACGATACAGTTCTTTCAGGGACACCCTGTAAATGAAAGTAGAAGGTAAAGGGTAGCCTATATAGTGAAGAGAACAAGGCGTGCCATTCGAGTCATAAAGACAAGGATAATAACTTAAAATGAAAGCACTTGAAAAGTTTGGAATATACAATAATAGAGTGGGTGTTTATTTGTGAGGTATGGTTGTAAAACGTGCGACCAAGATGGAAGTAAGAATGGCATTTGATGTACAATGCCTATTGTTTGAAAAATAAGATGAAACGTCTCTTTTTAAAGAGACGTTTCATCTTATTTTTAAAGAGACGTTTCATCTTATTGTTCTTAAAAGAACTTATTTTCACATCTAAATAATTATACAAACACTCTTATTTTAAAATTATTATTCTAAGCATGTCAAGTTACGGGAGCCATATTAGTAGCTGTTAGTTTTGTTACAACAAGGAGACCTATTATAAGTTAAAATTGAAGAAAACGTAAATAGAAGATTTAGAATGAAAACAGAATACAAAAACACAAGAACAACACACGATGAAGACATTGATCAACTATTTCAATGTTTTTGTTTCAAAAGTACAATCACTTGAAAACCGCTTAAAAAGAAATGGTAGAATCAAAGTCAACTTTAAAAAATGCTAAAATACTCAACCATTTGTGATGTCAAGTGTCTCTAAGATATCACGACGTCCCACACGATGCCACATTGTGTGGCACATTCAACTACTCAAACCATTTTGATATGCGCATATTAAACTTCCTTTACCATTCTACTGCTGAATGGGTTTCTATTATGAGGAAGTAATTTATTCTGGACTGCTTGAGAATTCAGTTGTAACAAAAACGTTCAGGTTGACACATTCAATAGTCTCAAAGAATTTCGCATGCCTTTTGAATGTTTCGAATCATGATGCGCATATTTCCAAAAGAACCCCAAAAGTCAATTAAGAGGGAAAAACTGCTTCTCGTGTGTTACCCTAGAACATTGGACGGACACGTGCTCAGAAGTGTGAAGTTTAGTAACTCGGAAAGCACCATAAATGTTGGTTTCAATCCTTTTCCTATATTTTAAAGTGTCTTATTTCAAGTTCTGATGTAATACTAAATTCCGAAAAATGCAAAAATCATTAAAAATATTGATGTATGCTGTTCTTTCATGTCTTTATATTGGAAACCAGTCGTTACTTCCCAGCAAACACAAACGTTTTACAAAAAACGTTTAAATGTCTGGTTATATAAAGGGTATAAAAACGTTTTAGTAACATTCAACAAAAGACATTTTTGAAAAATTGATGGAAGTGCATTCTAAACAGAATTAAACAACATTATGTTGACAAAATATATTTGCAAACATGTTTGCCCAAAATATTTTACAAAAACGTTTTAAAAACGCTTAATGACCTTTATATAACCTGACGTTTAAATGTTATTAAAACGTTTTGAATAAGCATTTTAAGAACATTTTAATTCTGTGTTTGCTGGCTTATTTGTGCTTACATGTATTTGTCATTGTATTTTGTAAATGGAATATAAATCCCTCTATGAATCAGTCTGGATTATTAGTAAAATGTGCCCTTGCCGGCCTTTCTTGTCAATCTCTAAACACCATCGTCATAATAATCATAATATATCAGTGATTTTGTAAGCGGAGACAGGCACCGCCTTTTAATAAAACTCGATTTAGCCATCTAGAAAGCTAGTCGATGTTTAGCTTGTGCGCGATGCTTATTCGCCTGGCTGGTGCAACATAGCATATTCCAGACGTTTGATGCTTTATTACTTGTTTATCAAGCAGAACTCGGTCGGCTATACATTCGAGTAGCAAGTACCCTATAGATAGAATTTCGTGAACGGAATAAATACACACTTTTGAATCCGTATTGGATGTGTAATAAACGGTTTGCAGTTCTTCATCAACATCTTGTGTTTCAATGACTATGATCTAATTGATTGGATACAACTTGGCGCGAAACTCTACACGTCAATCTACACTCTATCTTGGTCAAGATTTAATTGAACAGATAAATGGGGATTCAACCTGATTGAATGTCACGACTTTTCTGACAAATTGGTGATTTTCTACGCCTATATCTGTAATGAGGTGTCATTTTTTATTCTATTAGAGAACCTTGCCTAGCTAAAGCTAAACCGGATTTTATTGGCTACACGAGATTTGCCAATTGACATCTAACTTAACACCTCGGCTTATCATTAAATGCCGTACATTACAGTGTGTTTGTAACAGGAAAAACATATCTGTCATTGCGTCGTGAAATCCTCGCAAGTGAATTGCGTATCCAGCATGAAAGTGGTTGAGCATTGCAGTTGTGACTTTTTATTTATATATTTCCAGATGACCTTTGAAAATTTACGCATTGCAATGCAAAATTGAAGTGATATGTGTGAGGAGGAAATGCAAATCATAGTACTTCGCTTGTTATTGCTTTGTTTGAATTATTAAAGTAAATATTTCTTCTGCATTTTGATTATTTGATCGTCTGGATGATATGAGTGACTGGCAATCACTTATGTAGTTTAAAGAGCCCGTTTCATTGAATTACTTCTGCTCTTCTGCTGCTGAATTAAGCATTAATTCGTTTTAAGTGCTTAATTGTAAGTTTGATCTTTTGAAAAACATTCATTAATACGAACGTTATACGATTTTGAAAATACAATCAAATATTTATTGCTTACATTGTCGAAAGTGAATTGGCGGAATAAAACTTGATCCATAAGCCATATTTGTTTTTATCTTTGTGTTATAAACAAGAACCAATATTTCGTCGTTTCATAGTGGATACGGGCCTTCGGGCAATGTATCAGAGACAGTCAAGCTTTCAGCCCAAATAATTCGTTCAGACTTCATCAAGACAGATTATTTGGATTAATTCTGTCTTGGTATTATATACTGGAAATGGATTTGAATAGGGCCATGTTAAATAGAATGACTTAACTGCTGCTTTTTAAGCAGGTTGAATGCTGTGACGAATAAAAAGATAAAGTCGGTTGGAGTGCGTTCTTCAGTTTTTTGAATGCGTTGACTGATTTAATCCTCCAGTCCTTCAACATCTACGCACAGTCTTCGGGTTGTGCTGATGGTGAGGCAACGAATAAGGCAACGTAAAGGATTGTGGATAATATCACGACGCCGAAATTCCAGGCCTGGAAGGATCCAGGTTATACGTTGACAGTCTTTTCTCATTGTGGCTCATCCATACAGGATTCTGTTCTTTAGGATCTGATTCAACAGATTACCATTAGACAATTCGTTAACCACAAATCCTCTTGATCTATGATCGTCTATTTACATCATACACGTGACCCATCACGTGATGTAAGAGATATCGACCTTCGTCTTTATTCATAGTGAATTTACACGACGATTATAATATTCCTTTTGTACTTCGAATTGTGTATTTGAAATGTGAAATTACGTTTGAACACACTCATATACATACAATAGCGAGACTTGTTGACAAGGGAAAGATATTATTATTCACAATTAAGACTTTTTCCACCGGGATCACCAACAATGAGTTAAGTGGCCTGATGCCCTCATGGTTTGACGTAGTGCTCATCACGAATACGCCAACGTGTGCGTATTTATATTAAGAACAAAATTGCACAGAGAAATCAACGTGTTGACTATTAAAAAATACATCCGGCAACTTGTGTTTTAAAAGAGAATTTTAAAGTTAGAAACATCCAATAAACCATATAGATAACACGCTCGTTACGGAGACACAGAAAAATGCAGGAGATATCGGACTATCGAAATTGCAGTAACGGCGTCATCGTTGATCCTTCTCCAGTTGTACTGGCAATCTGGGGAACCATTCTCTCCATTTTAACGGTCATTGCAATCCTTTGCAATGGCGTCGTTATTGGGACTTTACTGCGGACTTGGAACACAGCAGGTACCAAACCTGGCAATCTACTCGCCTTTGTTTTAGCATGTTGTGATCTGCTCCATTCAACCATCAATACAGTGTTCATCCTGGCTGTTGCAGCAACTCCGTGCGTACACCCAGTTGTGGTGAAAATCCAGTTTGGTCTGCTGGTACTTCTTGGTGGCGGATCCAATATGAGTCTCTGTGTGATATCATTAAATCGGTACTACGTCGTTGCTAAACCAAGTACAAATGATAAAACATCAAGGCTACGAGTGAAGAAGTTTCTCATCCTCGCATGGGGATTGGTGTTCTGTTCAGCATTTCTTTGCATGGTCTTGTTTGATGTGGGTAGAATGCATTCCGATCTCCCTTCCAAGATACCAACAGGTGTGAGCATGATGGTAGCGCTTTGTCTCTTGGTCATCCTACCTATTTTAATCATGACAGTCACTTATCTTCGACTCTTTCGACTGGTCAAGATGAGGTGTCAACCTGCTGCTATTGGAGCAAGATCGGTAGGTTTTCAGAATTTCACTAATATTAGATATTAATTTTAATATTTTGTATCTGTCTGAGTGTGTGTTGTGTGGTTGTTTTGTGAGGGTATTGTGTCGGCGTGAGTGTGTGTGGGATGTTACTCTATAGTCTATATAGTATTCCAAAAGATGGAAAACTACATTACACTGTGATGTTGCTTGTCCTTGAAACGCCGATTATGTTGTTATGAAACCTCAATTGTAAACTGTTATTATTTCTGGGTTGGATGTTTATATGAGGTGGGTAAGTTCATGTTTCATGATACGAAATAATTTTATTTATACCTTGAGAGACCATAAACTTCAGTACTTTAGGATGTTCATGTGTTCAATTGTGCGTGGTGGTGTCTGGGGTGGCTATAGGTGGAGATGTTTGAGCAGCGTTTGGTGTGTGCTGATTGGGTGATGAGGTTGGGTGTGTATTGTCTGGTCTCATTTTGTAGTGTCTGGATGGCTAGGTAGATGGTGTGGATGTGTGCTGGTTGAGTATTGGGTTGTGTATTTTGCTGATACAATATCATAATATTTACTCTATACTTGTGATCTTACATGTCCTTGAAATTTTGAACCTTGTTTTGAAACTTTTGGTTCTGGTTTAAAATAGGTATAGTTTGTGCATGTGGGATTGGGATGGGTGAGGGTGTTAGGATTTGTACGTTTCGTGACACAAAAAATGATATACGGTACTAAAGAGATCGAACAAATACGGTATGATTTTGTGATGTTACTATAGTAAATGTAGCCTTTATACGTCAAGAAAACTAGACGCAGCAATAAATCAAGAGGCATGGAACACACCGAAAGCACAGTTCCTGATATTTAAAGAATACCGCGTGATTTTTTGAGCTATAAAAGCAATCTGGTAATTCTTTAAATTGCTCCAATGTTTTATTAAGTCACGTAACCGGATACAAACAGAATTCGCAATAAAAATGTTCTCTTTTTTTTTTTTACATGGATGCATTAAGGGGCGATGTATGACATTGTATGTAAGTTTGAAGACATTCCATACCCTAAACCAATAGGGTTATTACCTTTTTCGAAATTGTCTATTTCCTTTCAGATGTACATATAAAGCCATTTTGATTTTATTTTGTACATTTCCTATTATATCAAGAAGCTGTGAAAGGCTGCAATGGCCTATGCTATGAACTTATGTTCAGATCACAATTATTTATGGTCAAATCTGCAAGTAGGATATCAAAATTATAATTTTCAGGTAAATAACTAAGGACTGATTTTCAATCAGCATTATTGATTGAGTTTATGAGATTTATTTCTTTTACCTTGACTAAAATTTATGAACAGTTCATCAGAAAGGAACTATATTATTTGACGTGTCATGTCAAAAACAGACACTTTTGGGCAGGTTATCAATTTTGAGGTTTTTACATATTAGATATAGAGCTATTTTGCTCCACAACGCCGTTTCCCCCAATGAAATTGGAAATTCCTAAACGAAGATATTGAGTTCGTAAGTTATGGTATTATGAAATTGGAAATTAAGATTAGGAATTACCTTGAAAAATGTCTCAAAAAATACAAGATGCCAGTTATATTCCGGTCTGAAATTATCACACAATATTTTAAACATTAATAACATCACAAATGCGCAACAAACCCAAATTGTGAAGAAAAAAATCACCCCGGGCAAATTTTGGCCATTTCTATCCTGCCCAAAAGTGTCTGCTTTCGATATACCACGTCACATATACCTTCTTGTACTGTTATAATTGGGTTTTTTGTTGTTTTTCTTTTGTTTTTGCTTACTTTTCATCTGTAATGAAAAATGTGTCTTTAAAAAAGTTCACCTTACCCAGTGTTGTTCATAAGTTAATACTGCATACTGGAAAAGTGTACAGAAATTTTTCCGATTACATTTGTCCTTGAAAATTAGAAAGCTAGTGCGGTATATATTTGGGTATTTAGATTCATATCAGGTAGCTGATCATAATATTATTGAGGACCAGTTGTACTAAATTATAATTTTGTTCAACTGGACTGCTTGTTTTTGATCGCTACAGTATCACGTCATATCCATGACTCGATCATCATCAGGCCGATTGGTGTTGAATTGCCATCAAAAATAGTAAGTCCAGTTCAACAGAATTATAATTTAGTACATGTATTTGATCTACCTGGATGATTGATAATTGAGAAACCTATAAAAACCATCAGACTGAAAAGGTATTGTAAGTAATGGCTTGGAAAAATGATGAGGTCGGTCTTACTTAGTAATCAAGCTTTAATATTCCATCAAAATCGGAAATAATTAACTCTATAGAGCATGTCGAGGGGATTTTTTCCACGCAGATGCTCATAATAATTCAAAAACGGAGTAACAAATAAATTACAATAGATGTGCATTTTAAAATTGTATACAATTATACCATATTTTCTAATTGGCAGTCAAGGTTTTACTTTCGATGTTACACGAGTCAATAACATCAATTACATAAAATTATATACGCCCTGTATTAAACAATTTCATTTTCTTGAAGAACGTCCCACGGATGTGGTACGAAATATACATGAAGTCCAATTTAATCTTTGTTTTTCAATGTTTTCGAAAATTGTTAGGAAAGTAAAGCTTATGAGCCTGAGCTTTTACTAGCACGTGTGTCGAACTGTTTAAAAATGTGCAATTTATATGATCACTTGTAATTACTGTGCTTTAATGGCTTTTTATGCCGAGCGCACGTCAGAAATGTATAATAATTTATACGATATAAATTGTGTGAAATCATTTCACCTCAGTGTGCCAAAAAAGATGACTTGCACATATTTTTAACTAGATACAAATAACATGCAGTGTAAATATTTATTTTGTTACAACAGATCATTGACAGATAAAAAAAACAGGCAAGTAAACAAACAAACAAACGGTAGGATGTATGACGTGTATATGTTTTAAAATATTAGGTCAAAATGATAATAAATAAAGGTCAAATAACTGTATGTGATAAGGCGACGGAAAAACCTGTTCTGCGGGCGGGCGGACCTTTCATTTCAAGTAGGGTCGGTGGCTCGGACAGGTTTTTTTTTTCTGGAGGCTAAAATTACCCTAAAATTTCACCAAATCTAAAAAACAATCAATCTGAAGATTTTTTTAACATGTTTTATGAACATTTTCAGCCAAAATTAGTCAATTTTGGCCCCAAAACGGCTGATTTTAAATGATTTTAGCGAAAGTTAAAAAAAATCTCCAAAACGCAAATTCTGGGTCGGTCGGGCCTGTAGAACATGTTTTTTTAATTGTCTTACAGATAAGTTAAACTAATTCACAGAAGCAAAGTTTAAAAAAGAACATATTTAGCATAAAAAGTGTCTAAAAAGTGTCTAAATTTATATACAAAGAACATACAATGCAGAATATATGTTTCGTAAAGAATATTGAGGAAAATAAGGGAAAAGAGAATCCCTCTAGGGAGAAAGGCTTTAAAAAGACTGTACTATTTGAGATTTCGGTCAAGACAGCTAGATTTCATTGCATTCATTTCATTCCCCAAGCGTCTCTCGGCGTTTCTAAGAAATCATCCACATTTTAAGGATACGGACGGACGGAGATTGGAGAGATTGCGATTTCCAAACGTAGCATCGAACGTATGTCGAATCTATTCAAAATCCCGTCACAGGGGAGTGGTTTTGAATAGATTCCACGTACTTTCGATACGTACGTTTTGAAATCGCAATCTCTCTATTATTTTCATAAATACAAATCAGGAACTACTTATCATGTTAACAGTAATTGTTTTCTAATAAAATTATGTTGACGACCTATATCCAAAATCCCATGTCGATGCAAAGTAAGCTTTCCAAAATGAAGTGAATTTGAAAAAAAAAGACCAGAGTTGTAAAATATAACACATTTGCAAGAAAGGTGTCCCTTTGGCTCAGAATAAACTAAACATCACAAAAAAGTACCCCCCCCCCGCTTAAATAATGACCATTATTCAAAAACGGGAGATTCTATTACAACTCTATAAAATGCGTTTGAAGCAGAATTTATGTCTGCACATTTTTCATTTGTTGCAATTGACTAAATATTGACGTCACAGCGTACATTTAAATCATTGTAACCCAAGATTTGAAAGTTGGAGTAATTATTGTATTGATTTTGTATACAGTATAATTGAAGGAAATCTGTGTAATGATATCTCAGTGTTTTTGTATTGTATGCAAGTGCAACTTTCAAATCTGGACCTCGCTACATTAAACTGGCTGGTGTTTGATTGTTTTCTGGGCTGTCGTATCAAATGAGGTGTCAAAATGCGCAGAAATAAATTCTGCTTCCAACGCATTTTACAGATTTGTAATACAACAGCCCGTTTTTGAATAATGGCCATTATTTAAGGGGGTAGTTACTTTTTTGAGGTGTTTGTTATTAATATTACTGAAATAAGAATCCTTTACATTGTAGATGCACTATGAATTTTCTTCCTGGGATATTCATTTTCAGAAAAAAATCATAAATTTGAAGGTGGCTATATACCTGCATCCAATTGAGGACAGATGTTGACAAAATATCCCGTGGCCTTAAATATAGGACATTTGATAGAATTTACTGAACATGCTCAAAAGGGATTGTAATGCGAAGCCGTGTCACAGCTACAGGCGTGCAACAGTTATTAAACAACGCGAGTTGTAGGACTTCATAACCGTACGTATTGGATATTCTTGATACCTCATTGAAGCAGCTTGAAGCGTTGAATGATCTATTTTCTTTCCCTTAACAGTACACTGAAAAATACCGTATAGATTCTTTTTCTGAATCCCTTGAACTTGATGAACAATTTGCATCAATTTTTACGAAAACCGAAGCATCTTTAATTTTCACCCCTGTATACACCAATCCGAGAAGCGTTTACTGTATTTGGCCCTCTATTGACGAAACCACAATTGTACCAGTGCGGGAGATTTAATTTGTTCAATCAATTCATGATCGTGTATTGAAAATCACTGATATGTACAATTCTGTATAGCACAGTAAGAAGTAAATGATGGAACCCCGACCTTGGGACACCGCAGTTTTACGTCGGGGACACCGCAGGAATGGCCTAGTAGGATTGGTGTATAACATGCAAATTAACTTTGAACTGTTGAGCATAGTAATTTGGTAGCTGTCTTACGCGCAAATATATATTATATTTTTGTAATCCTTACACCCAGACGAATATTTTGTCATGTTTTTTTAGTGAATTTTGAACGGTTTTTGCGGGGTCGTGTTCCAAGAGTACCGGAGTTCCAATATAGCTTGGCAGACACATTTTTGAATTTAGCATACCCGAATTAACCAAAATAATTTGGTTGACAGCTTTTAGGCGAACTTGCCGCTTGCCAAAATAGAACCATTCTAGTATGGCAAAACAATATAAACCAACAATTGAAAAGATAAAAAAAAACACAATATAAACCAACAAGTTATTGCATATTTTTGAATATTACTTGTTTTTTGTTAACTATTTCTTTAATTTTTATATGGAAAAATATATTACCAAACAGTAATTGGTTTACGCTTACATTTTGTCATTACATTTTGTTCAATAATTTTTATGCCTGTTGATATTTTAATCAACAATGGGCATTGACGTTGTTGCAGTTATTCCCCAATACATGAAAGGAGACGGTGAAGGGTAGCCTATAGTGAAGAGAACAAGACGTGCTATTCGAGACATAAAGACAAGGATAATAACTTAAAATGAAAGCACTTTAAAAGTTTGGAATATACAATAATAGAGTGGGTGTTTATTTGTGAGGTATGGTTGTAAAACGTGCGGCCAAGATGAAAGTAAGAATGGCATTTGATGTACAATGCCTATTGTTTGAAAAATAAAATGAAACGTCTCTTTTTGAAGAGACGTTATCTTATTTTTAAAGCGACGTTTCATCTTATTGTTCTTTTAAGAACAATAAGATGAAACGTTAAAGAACTTATTTTCACATCTAAATAATTATACAAACACTCTTATTTAAAAATTATTATTCTAAGCATGTCACGATACGGGAGCCATATTAGTAGCTGTTAGTTTTGTTACAACAAGGTGACCTATTATAAGTTAAAATTGAAGAAAACGTAAATAGAAGATTTAGAATGAAAACTGCTGAATGCGTTTCTACTGCTGAATGCGTTTCTATTATGGGGAAGTGCTTACCCTGTTGTCAAACTAAATTCCGAAAAATGCACAAATCGTTAAGTTTTGGTGTATATTGTTCTTTAACATAAAATCCGTCAATAAATACCGTGTAACTGATTTATTGTATACTTGAAACCAGTCGTTACTTCCCAGCAAACACAAAACGTTTTACCGAAAACGTTTAATGTGTGGTTATATAAAGTGTATAAAAACGTTCAAAAACATTCAAAAACATAATTAAACAGCATTCTGTTGAGAAAATATTTTGCAAACATGTTTGCCCAAAATATTTTACAATAACGTTTTAAAATATAACCTGACATTTAAATGTTATTAAAACGTTTTGAAAAAGCATTTTAAGAACATTTCTGTGTTTACTGGCTTATTTGTGCTTACATGTATTTGTCATTGTATTTTGTAAAAGTAATATATATCCCTCTACGAATCAGTCTGGATTGTTAGTAAAATGTGCCCTAGCCGGCCTTCCTTGTCAATCTCTGAACACTCTCGTCATAATAATCATAATATATCAGTGATTTTGTAAGCGGAGACAGGCACCGCCTTTTAATAAAACTCGATTTAGCCATATAGAAAGCTAGTCGATGTTTAGCTTTTGCGCGATGCTTATTCGCCTGGCTGATGCAACATAGCATATTCCAGACTCTTGATGCTTTATTGCTTGTTTGTCAAGCAGAACTCGGTCGGCTATACATTCGAGTAGCAAGTACCCTATAGATAGAATTTCGTGAACGGAATAAATACACACTTTTGAATCCGTATTGGATGTGTAATAAACGGTTTGCAGTTCTTCATCAACATCTTGTGTTTCAATGACTATGATCTAATTGATTGGATACAACTTGGCGCGAAACTCTATACGTCAATCTACTCTATCTTGGTCAAGATTTAATTGAACAGATAAATGGGGATTCAACCTGATTGAATGTCACGACTTTTCTGACAAATTGGTGATTTTCTAGGCCTATATCTGTAATGAGGTGTCATTTTTTATTCTATTAGAGAACCTTGCCTAGCTAAAGCTACACCGGATTTTATTGGCTACACGAGATTTGCCAATTGACATCTAACTTAACACCTCGGCTTATCATTAAATGCCGTACATTACAGTGTGTTTGTAACAGGAAAAACATATCTGTCATTGCGTCGTGAAATTGGTTTATCATCGTGTGAAATCCTCGCAAGTGAATTGCGTATCCAGCATGAAAGTGGTTGAGCATTGCAGTTGTGACTTTTTATTTATATATTTCCAGATGACCTTTGAAAATTTACGCATTGCAATGCAAAATTGAAGTGATCTGTGTGAGGAGGAAATGCAAATCATGGTACTTCGCTTGTTATTGCTTTGTTTGAATTATTAAAGTAAATATTTCTTCTGCATTTTGATTATTTGATCGTCTGGATGATATGAGTGACTGGCAATCACTTGTGTAGTTTAAAGATCCTGTTCCATTAAATTGCTTCTCTTCTGCTGCTGAATTAAGCATTAATTCGTTTTAAATGCTTAATTGTAAGTTTGATCTTTTGAAAAACATTCATTAATACGGACGTTATACGATTTTGAAAATACAATCAAATATTTTATTGCTTACATTGTCGAAAGTGAATTGGCGGAATAAAACTTGATCCATAAGCCATATTTGTTTTTATCTTTGTGTTGTATAAACAAGAACCAATATTTCGTCGTATTCAAAGTGGATACGGGCCTTCGGACAATGTATCAGAGACAGTCAAGCTTTCAGCCCAAATAGTTCGTTCAGACTTCATCAAGACAGATTGTTAGGATTAATACTGTCTTGATATTATATACTGGAAATGGATTTGAATAGGGCCATGTTAAATAGAATGACTTAACTGCTGCTTTTTAAGCAGGTTGAATACTGTGACGAATAAAATAATAAAGTCGGTTGGAGTGCGTTCTTCAGTTTTTGGAATGTGTTGACAGTATTTCCTCATTGTGGCTCACCCCTACAGCAGGTTCTTAAGGATTCTGTTCTTTAGGATCTGGTTCAACAGATTACCATTGGACAATTCGTTAACCACAAATCCTCTTGATCTATGATCGTCTATTTACATCATACACGTGACTCATCACGTGATGTAAAAGAGATTGTCCTTCGTCTCTGTTTATAGTAAACTTACACGACGATTACAATATTCCTTTTGGACTTCGAATTGTGTATTTGAAATGTGAAATTACGTTTGAACACACTCATATAAACACAATAGCGAGACTTGTTGACAAGGAAAAGATATTATTATTCACAATTAAGACTTGTTCTACCGGGATCACCAACAATGAGTTAAGTGGCCTGATGCCCTCAGGGTTTGACGTAGCGCTCATCACGAATACGCCAACGTGTGCGTATTTATATTAAGAACAAAATTGCACTGAGAAATCAACGTGTTGACTATTAAAAATCCATCCGGCAACTTGTGTTTTAAAAGAGAATTTAGAAACATCCAATAAACCATATAGATAACACGCTCTATACAGAAACACAGACAAAATGCAGGAGATATCGGACTTTCGGAATTGCAGTAACGGCGTCATCGTTGATCCTTCTCCTGTTGTACTTGCAATCTGGGGAACTATTCTCTCCATTTTAACGGTCATTGCAATCCTTTGCAATGGCGTCGTTATTGGG
This sequence comes from Amphiura filiformis, assembly GCF_039555335.1. Taxonomy (NCBI): domain Eukaryota; kingdom Metazoa; phylum Echinodermata; class Ophiuroidea; order Amphilepidida; family Amphiuridae; genus Amphiura; species Amphiura filiformis. The sequence goes on from NC_092638.1 coordinate 13,621,766, forward strand.
ACTTTACTGCGGACTTGGAACACAGCAGGTACCAAACCTGGGAATCTACTCGCCTTTGTTTTAGCATGTTGCGATCTGCTCCATTCAACCATCAATACAGTGTTCATCCTGGCTGTTGCAGCAAATCCGTGCGTACACCCAATTGTGGTGAAAATCCAGTTTGGTCTGCTGGTACTTCTTGGTGGCGGATCCAACATGAGTCTCTGTGTGATATCATTAAATCGGTACTACGTCGTTGCTAAACCAAGTACAAATGATAAAACATCAAGGCTACGAGTGAAGAAGTTTCTCATCCTCGCTTGGGGATTGGTGTTCTGTTCAGCATTTCTTTGCATGGTCTTGTTTGATGTGGGTAGAATGCACTCCGATCTCCCATCCAAGATACCAACAGGTGTGAGCATGATGGTAGCTCTTTGTCTCTTGGTCATCCTACCTATTTTAATCATGACGGTCACTTATCTTCGACTCTTTCGACTGGTCAAGATGAGGTGTCAACCTGCTGCTATTGGAGCAAGATCGGTAGGTTTTCAGAATTTGTTCACTAATATTAGATTTTAATATTTTTTGTATCTGCCAGAGTGTGTGTTGTGCGGTGGTTATGTGGGGGTGGCGGCGTGAGGGTGTGTGCTGGGTAGTTGTTGGAATTGGGATGTTATTCTATGGTATTCCAAGAGATGGAAAAACTACATTACTTTGTGATGTTGCTTGTCCTTGAAACTTATTAATATTATTCTGGTTTGTTTTGGATATTTATATATTAGTCATTTGTGTGTATGGGGTGGGTAGGGATGGATTGGGTGTATTAGTTTTGTTTTTCGTGATACACAATAATTTTATCTACGGTACTCAATAAACCAAAAACTACAGTACTTTAGAATGTGCCTGTGTTCATTTGTGTGGTACAGTGTCTGGCAAAACGTCTGGGTGGCTGGATGTTTGGGCAGCGTGGTGTGTGTGCTGAATGGGTGTTAGGGTTGGGTGTGTATTGTCAGGTAGTGTCTGGGTTGGCCAGGTTAGGATGTTTGGGCAGCGTGAGTGTCACTAATGGTTGGGTGATGGGGTTGGGTGGGTGTGTATCGTGTGGTAGTGTCTGGGTTGGCTAGGTGGGGATGTTTGGGCAGCGTGAGTGTGTACTGATTGGGTGTTGGGGTTGGGTGTGTATCGTGTGGTAGTGTCTGGGTTTGATAGGTGGGGATGTTTGGGCAGCGTGAGTGTCATTGCTGGTTGGGTGATGGGGTTGGTTGGGTGCGTATCGACTGGTAGTGTCTGGGGTGGCTATGGAAGTTTGAACATCGTGAAGTGTGTGCTGATTGGGTTGTGTATTTTGTTGATAGGCTACAAGATCATAATAGTGACTCTATGATATTCCAACAGATGGAAAAACTACATTACTTTATGATATTAGATGCATATGTCCTTGAAATATTGAACGTAGGTAGTTTTTGTATGTGGGATGTGGGGTTTGTACGTTCCGTGACACAAAATAATGATATATATAGATCGAACAAATACAGTATTTTGTGATGTTCCTAGTAAATTTAGCCTTTTATACGCCAAGAAAACAATACAAAGCGACAAGTCCAGAAGCATGGCACATATCAAAAGTACAGTTTCTGATATTTAAAGAAGATCACGTGATATATTGAGCTATGTATAAGCAATCTGGTAATTCTTTAAATCGCTCCAATGTTTTATTAAGCCACGTAACCGGATACAAACAGAATTCGCAATAAAAATGTTCTCGTTTTTTACATGGATGCATCAAGGGGACGATGTTCGTATGACATTGCATGTAAGTTTGAAGATATTCCATATCCTTTTTTCAAAATTGTCTAGTCACTTTAAAATGTAGCTATTTTTATTTTATTTTGTACATTTGCTATTATATAAAGAAGCTGAAAGGCTGCAATAGCCATTGACTTAAAGACAAATACCACATTGAAATTCACAAAGCATTTGAATTGTCCTTGTAACTGTCAGCGCGCGTTCAGGAAATTCAACAAACTAGGAAATACCGATTTGAACAACATCGCACAAAATGTGTTCAACTCCATCGAGCATGTGTTTACCTTTACTGCCTGGCTTTAAGTAGCAGCCATTTGTATAACTACTGGGAAATGTTAAAGAACTTCTGTCTTTGAAAGAAATAAGAAATATATATTTAGAAAGCTTCTTTGAATATGTTTCTGTAATAATTTATATTAAAATGTAAAAGCACTCAACAAACGAGCTCGCACATGTGGACTGTAACAAGACTGATGACGCATGGGTCTGGAAGTATAAGCGTCATATGTTTGTATATTTGATTGTTTGTTTGGTTGTATGAGACATAAGCGATACATGATGATGGAGATGATTTGATTATGAATTATTTATTGTCCCGGAAATCACAACCCATACCTTCCCTCTTACCTAGACTTCCTTCTCCACTCACCTATATTACCTCCTATTCCCCTATTCCCTCTCCTCCTCTCCCCAGTGTCTCCTCTCCATTTCGCTTCTCCCCCTACACTCGATATCACCTCTCCCCTACACACTATTCCATTCCACTCTCGAGCTCTACTCTCCCCCCATCTTTCCCTTCCCTCTTCCGATCCTCTCTCCCCTCTGTTTCTTTTTCTCTCTCCCCTACCTCCCCCAACCCACACACCCCCATCTCTCCTTTAATTTCTTTCGAGCAATAAATAACTTGAATAAAAGTCAACTAGCATATATATTGGAAATAATATAGCTTCAGTTGTTCCTCATGCATGCGATATGTATATGAATAGACAGAGTTTCTACTCTTTTGTAAACTTGGTGGAAATATTTCGATGGTCTGTATTTTTTCACTGGGAAATGACCCTGGGATTATTCGGCGATCTAAACCACGCTTTCAACTGTAGATTTGGTTGTACGACTTTTCTGCTCGTGAATTTTACACCACGCCGCGAAATTTAAAAAACTTCTTTTGACAGGTAACTTCAAACGATTATGTAACAAACTGAAATGAACACCGAAACTGCTTTCTACAAGTTTTAAGTTTCTAACAAAGGGCACAGACAAAGGTATCGGTAATGACGTCAGTCAAGAGCTTAGGGACCGTTCACAAACACTTGTTAGGGTATGGCTGATGCCAAAAGGGGGGGGATGACATTTTTGACCTTCCTAAGGGGGGCCTAAAAATGACCACACATTTTCCTGTGAAAATTGAGTTTATATGCTTTTATATGGGGTTGACCCATAATTTTCATGTCAAAAAGGGGGGCCCTGAAATTTTTGAGGTCTGTAAAGGGTGGGGGGGGGGGCGAAAAACATTCGCGATGAAATCGTTTTGCATCAGCCCCCCTCCCCTAACAAGTGTTTGTTAACGGTCCCTTAGGTATGATAATAGGAAACCAAACCAATCCTGAAACTCATAACTTAAAACGACCAATTGAAGGCTTTTGGACACTTCAGTTTTTATGCATAAAATGTTGCTTGATTGGCGTAACATGCCAAAGAACTTTACATCGGTTGGTCGGTCGTTATTTTTTATTGCTGTTCGCTAAAGGAATCAATGTCTCGGCTGTGCATGTGTTTTTAAAGAATAATACAAACACTATGGACTGTATAATCCTCACAAAAAGTACGCACAATCTACAAATGCAATGAAATAACACCATATAAAATCATGCTCAAATAAAAATATCTTATTAAAAAACAAAATCAATTTTTCTCTTGAAAAGTAATAAAAAATATTTAGGTTGCGTGTTTTTTCTATGGTCGGTCGGGTTATGGCAAGCAAACAATTTTTTACGCCTTATAAGAGTTATCCTCAACAGTCCGACTGACAGGCATGAGCTATTTTAGCGCACACGTAAACCACGTTATTTGTTTGGAAATTGATCATATTGAGTGAAGTTCAACAATATTTTCTTGCAAAATCAGACTGAAATGCTATCTGACAATGAAGTCACCACTCAATATACATGTCTTTCATATTGTCACATTGATTCATTGGTCAATGACTTAACTGCTGCTTTTTAAGCAGGTTGAATGATGTGACGAATAAAATAATAAAGTCGGTTGGAGTGCGTTCTTCAGTTTTTGGAATGTGTTGACAGTATTTCCTCATTGTGGCTCATCCATACAGGAGGTTCTTAAGGATTCTGTTCTTTAGGATCTGGTTCAACAGATTACCATTGGACAATTCGTTAACCACAAATCCGTCTATTTACATCATAAGGTCGGGTAACTGCGTTGCACTGTGAGAGCATATGGTCGTAGAGATTAAAGTTAGAAACAGTGCAAAATATATATACCAAGAGGTATAGATAAACACGACGTTTCGGGTTGGACCCTTTGACAAGTGTGAGGCCAACCAGAGAAAAAACTTACACTACAATGCATCACAAACTAAAGTACAATTACACAACAATAAGAAAAATCATACACGTGACTCATCACGTGATGTAAAAGAGATTGTCCTTCGTCTCTGTTTATAGTATACTTACACGACGATTACAATATTCCTTTTGTACTTCGAATTGTATATTTGAAATGAGAATTTTTTTACGTTTGAACACACTCATAAACATACAATAGCGAGACTTGTTGACAACGGAAAGATATTATTATTATTCACAATTAAGACTTGTTCCACCGGGATTACCAACAATGAGTTAAGTGTCCTGATGCCTTCAGGGTTTGACGTAGTGCTCATCACTGATACGCCAACGTGTGCGTATTTATATTAAGAACAAAATTGCACTGAGAAATCAACGTGTTGACTATTAAAAAATACATCCGGCAACTTGTGTTTTAAAAGAGAATTTTTAAATTAGAAACATCCAATAAACCATATAGATAACACGCTCTATACGGAGACACAGAAAATGCAGGAGATATCTGACTTTCGAAATTGCAGTAACGGCGTCATCGTTGATCCTTCTCCTGTTGTACTGGCAATCTGGGGAACTATTCTCTCCATTTTAACGGTCATTGCAATCCTTTGCAATGGCGTCGTTATTGGGACTTTACTGCGGACTTGGAACACAGCAGGTACTAAACCTGGGAATCTACTCGCCTTTGTTTTAGCATGTTGCGATCTGCTCCATTCGACCATCAATACTGTGTTCATCCTGGCTGTTGCAGCAACTCCGTGCGTACACCCAGTTGTGGTGAGAATCCAGTTTGGTTTGCTGGTACTTCTTGGTGGCGGATCCAATATGAGTCTCTGTGTGATATCATTAAATCGGTACTACGTCGTTGCTAAACCCAGTACAAATGATAAAACATCAAGGCTACGAGTGAAGAAGTTTCTCATCCTAGCATGGGGTTTGGTGTTCTGTTCAGCATTTCTTTGCATGGTCTTGTTTGATGTGGGTAGAATGCACTCCGATCTCCCTTCCAAGATACCAACAGGTGTGAGCATGATGGTAGCGCTTTGTCTCTTGGTCATCCTACCTATTTTAATCATGACGGTCACTTATCTTCGACTCTTTCGACTGGTCAAGATGAGATGTCAACCTGCTGCTATTGGAGCAAGATCGGTAGGTTTTCAGAATTTGTTCACCAATATTTAACAATTAAATTTTTGTTTCTGTCTGAGTGTGTTGTGTGGTTATGTGAGGGTATTATGACGGCGTGGGTGTGTGTGCGGGGTAGTCGTTGGGTTGGAATGTTACTCTATGGCATTCCAAGAGATGGAAAAACTACATTACTTTGTGATGTTGCTTGTCCTTGAAACCTTTGATTTAAACTGTTATTATTCTGGTCCTGGGTTGGATATTTATATCAGGTCATTTGTGTATATGGGGTGAGTAGGGATGGATGGGGTGTCTGGGTTGGCTAGGTGGGGATGTTTGGGCAGCGTGAGTGTGTACTGATTGGGTGTTGGGGTTGGGTGTGTATCGTGTGGTAGTGTCTGGGTTTGATAGGTGGGGATGTTTGGGCAGCGTGAGTGTCATTGCTGGTTGGGTGATGGGGTTGGTTGGGTGCGTATCGACTGGTAGTGTCTGGGGTGGCTATGGAAGTTTGAAGATCGTGAAGTGTGTGCTGATTGGGTATTGGGTTGTGTAGTTTGTTGATAGGCTACAAGATTATAATTTGATTCTATGATATTCCAACAGATGGAAAAACTACTTTACTTTGTGATATTAGATGTCCTTGAAATATTGAACGTAGGTAGTTTTTGTATGTGGAATGGGGTGGGTGGTGTGTGGGGTTTGTACGTTCCGTGACACAAAATAATGATATAGATCGAACAAATACAGTATTTTGTGATGTTCCTAGTAAATTTAATCTTTTATACGCCAAGAAAACAAGACGCAGCAACAAGTCCAGAAGCATGGCACATATCAAAAGTACCTGATATTTAAAGAAGATCATGTGACTTATTGAACTGTGTATAAGCAATCTGGTAATTCTTTAAATCGCTCCAATGTTTTATTAAGTCACGTAACCGGATACAAACAGAATTCGCAATAAAAACGATGTACGTATGACATTGTATGTAAGTTTGAAGATATTCCATATCCTTTTTTTTTTTCAAAATTGTCTATTCACTTTAAGATGTAGCTATTTTTATTATATAAAGAGGCTTACAAAGGCTGCAATAGCCATTGACTTAAAGACAAATACCACATTGAAATTCACAAAGCATTTGAATTGTCCTTGTAACCGTCAGTGCGCGTTCAGGAAATTCAACAAACTGGGAAATACCGATTTGAACAAGATCGCACAAAATGTGTTCAACTCCATCGAGCATGTATTTACCTTTACTGCCTGGCTTAAGTAGCAGCCATTTGTATGACATATTAAAGTAACTACTGGGAAATGTTAAAGAACTTCTGTCTTTGAAAGAAATAAGAAATATATATTTAGAAAGCTTCTTTGAATATCCTTCTGTAATAAATTATAATTTATATTAAAATGTAAAATCACTCAACAAACGAGCTTGCATTATGCTATAATTAGCTTTTTATCTATGTGCATGTACTTTCTTTTAAAGAACCTTTCAACGTGTTCATTATAATTCCAACTCCGACCAATATAAATCAAAACGTCTAAATTTGGTTCAATTTTTATTTTAGCCGTTGATTCCTATATACGGTGTCTAATAAAAAGCGGGTTCCAACGAACATGGAGCAGTTGGGTTTCCACCGAATGCGGAGCAGTTTGAGTGTCAAAAACGTTCTCTAAAACCGACGCAAAATGAAATACAAAATATGCAAAAAACACGACACACCTTGATAGTCGCCATTGATGACGCTAAGCCCGTCAATTTGAGCAGAAACGCATTTTTTGTTGCGCACCGGATTGTATAAATGTCAGGCAAAAGAAAAATAAAGATATATATAGCTTCAATCGATCCTCATGCATGCGATATTCATATGAATAGATTTTGCAGTGTCTATTCTTTTATAATCTCGGTGGTCTGTATTTTTTACTGGGAAATAACCCTTAGATTATTCGGCGATCTAAACCACGCTTTCAAATGTAGATTGGGTTGTACGACTTTTCTGCTCGTGAATTTTACACCGCAAAATTTAAAAACTTCTTTTGACAGGTAACTTCAAACCTGGTATTCTGCGGTCACACGATTATGTAACAAACTGAAATGAAAACCGAAACTACTTTCTGCAAGTTTGAAGTTTCTAACAGAGGGCACAGACAAAGGTATCGGTAATGACGTCAGTCAAGAGCTTAGGCAGGATAATAGGAAACCAAAACTAATCCTGAAACTCATAACTTAAAACGACCGATTGAAGGCTTTTGGACACTTCAGTTTTATTTATACATAGAAATATTGCTTAATTGGCGTAACATGCCAAAGAACTTTAGATCGGTTGGTCGGTCGTTATCTCTGTTCGCTAAAGGAATCAATGTCTCGGCTGTGCATTTGTTTTGTAAAGAATAATACACATAGCGCGTATGTATGAACTGTGCAATAGTATATCTTTTTATGTAATTGCCCCAATGGGTTGGAGGAGTCACACCTTTTGGTGACAGTGTCTTGATGCTTCTGACTCTTCCTGGCTAGCCCATTGGGTCTATTTTTACTTTTGTTTCCTTTTGTATGTATTGCGTAATTTTACTTTGCTTTTTGATGTATTTTTAGCCGAATTTGTAAAATAAAATAAAATAAAATACTATGGACTGTATAACACTCGCAAAAGGTACTCACAATCTACAAATGCAATGAAATAACACAATATAAAATCATGCTCAAATAAAAATATCTTATTGAAAAAAAAATCAATTTTTCTCTTGAAAAGTAATAAAAAAATTTAGGTTGCGTGTTTTTTCTATGGTCGGTCGGGTTATGGCAAGCAAACATTTTTTACGCCTTATAAACAGTCCGACTGACAGGCATGAGATAATTTAGCGCACACGTAAACCACATTATTTGTTTGGAAATTGATCGTATTGAGTGAAGTTCAAAAATATTTTCTTTCAAAATCAGACTGAAATGCTATCTGACAATGAAGTCACCATGCAATACACTCATATACGTGTCTTTCATATTGTCACATTGATTCATTGGTTCATTTATTCATTGGATTTCATGGCCGTGTCTAATGTTTGTTTATGAACAATAAACGTATGGGGGATAAAGTACATAATCAGCGCTTTAAGAAAAATCCTTTTATATGACATGACAAAACTATTTTCACTTCTGAATAAATTTATTCTCATTTGAGAGACTTTCTCAAATCTTATCTAGAGCAAAGTTGCTAACAATGTGATATAAATTCGAGACCAACTAGTTTCTTGAAACAAATGTATATTTAATACTGTACGCTTTAAGGGTTGACTAGGTATAGTTGGTAGAAGCAGTAACAAAAGAAAAATCTATTTTCATTATCTAAATCAATATATTATTGAAAAATAACACTTTGTAAAATTTCATTCTACAAATCATATGCTTGAAAACGAAAACTTGCTTGATTTATTGTTGTTAATGAAATATGTACGTTTTAGAAAAGTGTTGTTGCTTCAGCCCTCTTTACAACATTAGACGCTTCATGTGCTGATGATGCGCATTGATTAGCACAGATCATCAATTGCTCTACATTTAAATCCGTGGAAAGGTTTGAAAATGAGGGAGTTTCGTAAAATTCTTAAGAACGGGTGGTTAATTGTCAAAATTCAAAAGGTATGTGAATACTGATTTATTCCTGTTATACCTGTAATTTAGTTACGTTTAGTTGTGGCGTTAAAATACCTTCCTATAGTGAAGAGAACAAGGCGTGCCATTCGAGACATAAAGACAAGGATAATAACTTAAAATGAAAGCACTTGAAAAGTTTGGAATATACAATAATAGAGTGGGTGTTTACTTGTGATGTATGGTTGTAAAACGTGCGGCCAAGATCAAGAGGGAAGTAAGAATAGCATTTGATGTACAATGCCTATTGTTTGAAAAATAAGATGAAACGTCTCTTTTAAAGAGACGTTTCATCTTGTTGTTCTTAAAAGAACTTATTTTCACATCTAAATAATTATACAAACACTCTTATTTAAAAATTATTATTCTAAGCATGTCAAGTTGCGGGAGCCATATTAGTAGCTGTTAGTTTTGTTACAACAAGGAGACCTATTATAAGTTAAAATTGAAGAAAACGTAAATAGAAGATTTAGAATGAAAACAGAATACAAAATACAAGAAAAACACACGATGAAGACATTGATCAACTATTTCAATGTTTTTGTTTCAAAAGTACAATCACTTGAAAACCGCTTAAAAAGAAATGGTAGAATCAGAGTCAACTTTAAAAAATGCTAAAATACTCAACCATTTGTAATGTCAAGTGTCTCTAAGATGTCACGACGTCCCACACGATGCCACATTGTGTGGCACATTATAGTCAAGTGTCTCTAAGATGTCACGACGTCGCACACGATGCCACATTGTGTGGCACATTATAGTCAAGTGTCTCTAAGATGTCACGACGTCGCACACGATGCCACATTGTGTGGCACATTATAGTCAAGTGTCTCTAAGATATCACGACGTCCCACACGATGTCACATTGTGTGGCACATTATAGTCAAGTGTCTCTAAGATATCACGACGTCCCACACGATGCCACATTGTGTGGCACATTATAGTCAAGTGTCTCTAAGATGTCACGACGTCGCACACGATGCCACATTGTGTGGCACATTATAGTCAAGTGTCTCTAAGATGTCACGACGTCGCACACGATGCCACATTGTGTGGCACATTATAGTCAAGTGTCTCTAAGATATCACGACGTCGCACACGATGCCACATTGTGTGGCACATTATAGTCAAGTGTCTCTAAGATATCACGACGTCCACACGATGCCACATTGTGTGGCACATTATAGTCAAGTGTCTCTAAGATGTCACGACGTCGCACACGATGCCACATTGTGTGGCACATTATAGTCAAGTGTCTCTAAGATGTCACGACGTCCCACACGATGCCACATTGTGTGGCACATTATAGTCAAGTGTCTCTAAGATATCATGACGTCCCACACGATGCCACATTGTGTGGCACATTATAGTCAAGTGTCTCTAAGATGTCACGACGTCCCACACGATGCCACATTGTGTGGCACATTATAGTCAAGTGTCTCTAAGATGTCACGACGTCCCACACGATGCCACATTGTATGGCACATTATAGTCAAGTGTCTCTAAGATATCACGACGTCCCACACGATGCCACATTGTGTGGCACATTATAGTCAAGTGTCTCTAAGATGTCACGACGTCCCACACGATGCCACATTGTGTGGCACATTATAGTCAAGTGTCTCTAAGATATCACGACGTCCCACACGATGCCACATTGTGTGGCACATTATAGTCAAGTGTCTCTAAGATATCACGACGTCCCACACGATGCCACATTGTGTGGCACATTATAGTCAAGTGTCTCTAAGATATCACGACGTCCACACGATGCCACATTGTGTGGCACATTATAGTCAAGTGTCTCTAAGATATCACGACGTCCCACACGATGCCACATTGTGTGGCACATTATAGTCAAGTGTCTCTAAGATATCACGACGTCCTACACGATGCCACATTGTGTGGCACATTATAGTCAAGTGTCTCTAAGATATCACGACGTCCCACACGATGCCACATTGTGTGGCACATTATAGTCAAGTGTCTCTAAGATATCACGACGTCCCACACGATGCCACATTGTGTGGCACATTATAGTCAAGTGTCTCTAAGATATCACGACGTCCCACACGATGCCACATTGTGTGGCACATTATAGTCAAGTGTCTCTAAGATATCACGACGTCCCACACGATGCCACATTGTGTGGCACATTATAGTCAAGTGTCTCTAAGATATCACGACGTCCTACACGATGCCACATTGTGTGGCACATTATAGTCAAGTGTCTCTAAGATATCACGACGTCCTACACGATGCCACATTGTGTGGCACATTATAGTCAAGTGTCTCTAAGATATCACGACGTCCCACACGATGCCACATTGTGTGGCACATTATAGTCAAGTGTCTCTAAGATATCACGACGTCCCACACGATGCCACATTGTGTGGCACATTATAGTCAAGTGTCTCTAAGATATCACGACGTCCTACACGATGCCACATTGTGTGGCACATTATAGTCAAGTGTCTCTAAGATATCACGACGTCCCACACGATGCCACATTGTGTGGCACATTATAGTCAAGTGTCTCTAAGATATCACGACGTCCCACACGATGCCACATTGTGTGGCACATTATAGTCAAGTGTCTCTAAGATATCACGACGTCCCACACGATGCCACATTGTGTGGCACATTATAGTCAAGTGTCTCTAAGATATCACGACGTCCGACACGATGCCACATTGTGTGGCACATTATAGTCAAGTGTCTCTAAGATATCACGACGTCCTACACGATGCCACATTGTGTGGCACATTATAGTCAAGTGTCTCTAAGATATCACGACGTCCCACACGATGCCACATTGTGTGGCACATTATAGTCAAGTGTCTCTAAGATATCACGACGTCCTACACGATGCCACATTGTATGGCACATTATAGTCAAGTGTCTCTAAGATATCACGACGTCCCACACGATGCCACATTGTGTGGCACATTATAGTCAAGTGTCTCTAAGATGTCACGACGTCCCACACGATGCCACATTGTGTGGCACATTATAGTCAAGTGTCTCTAAGATATCACGACGTCCCACACGATGCCACATTGTGTGGCACATTATAGTCAAGTGTCTCTAAGATATCACGACGTCCCACACGATGCCACATTGTGTGGCACATTATAGTCAAGTGTCTCTAAGATATCACGACGTCCACACGATGCCACATTGTGTGGCACATTATAGTCAAGTGTCTCTAAGATATCACGACGTCCCACACGATGCCACATTGTGTGGCACATTATAGTCAAGTGTCTCTAAGATATCACGACGTCCTACACGATGCCACATTGTGTGGCACATTATAGTCAAGTGTCTCTAAGATATCACGACGTCCCACACGATGCCACATTGTGTGGCACATTATAGTCAAGTGTCTCTAAGATATCACGACGTCCCACACGATGCCACATTGTGTGGCACATTATAGTCAAGTGTCTCTAAGATATCACGACGTCCCACACGATGCCACATTGTGTGGCACATTATAGTCAAGTGTCTCTAAGATATCACGACGTCCACACGATGCCACATTGTGTGGCACATTATAGTCAAGTGTCTCTAAGATATCACGACGTCCTACACGATGCCACATTGTGTGGCACATTATAGTCAAGTGTCTCTAAGATATCACGACGTCCTACACGATGCCACATTGTGTGGCACATTATAGTCAAGTGTCTCTAAGATATCACGACGTCCCACACGATGCCACATTGTGTGGCACATTATAGTCAAGTGTCTCTAAGATATCACGACGTCCCACACGATGCCACATTGTGTGGCACATTATAGTCAAGTGTCTCTAAGATATCACGACGTCCTACACGATGCCACATTGTGTGGCACATTATAGTCAAGTGTCTCTAAGATATCACGACGTCCCACACGATGCCACATTGTGTGGCACATTATAGTCAAGTGTCTCTAAGATATCACGACGTCCCACACGATGCCACATTGTGTGGCACATTATAGTCAAGTGTCTCTAAGATATCACGACGTCCCACACGATGCCACATTGTGTGGCACATTATAGTCAAGTGTCTCTAAGATATCACGACGTCCACACGATGCCACATTGTGTGGCACATTATAGTCAAGTGTCTCTAAGATATCACGACGTCCTACACGATGCCACATTGTGTGGCACATTATAGTCAAGTGTCTCTAAGATATCACGACGTCCCACACGATGACACATTGTGTGGCACATTCAACCACTCAATCCATTTTGATATGCGCATATTAAACTTCCTTTACCATTCTACTGCTGAATGGGTTTCTATTATGAGGGGAAGTGCTCACCCATTTATTCTGGACTGATTGAGAATTCAGTGGTGACCAAAGCGTTCAGGATGAAATATTCAATAGTCTCATGGAATATGACATGACTATTGAATTTTTAGAATCATGATGCGCATATCTCCAAAAGAATCCAGAAAGTCAATTTATTAAGAGGGGAAAACTGCTTCTCGTGTGTTTCCCTAGAACTCTGAACGGACACGTGCTCAGCCGTGTGAATTTTACCACAGATTATAGAAGTATAATCTGTGATTTTACTAACTCGGAAAGTACTATAAAAGTTGGTTTCAATCCTTATCATTATTATAATGTGTGTTACTTCAAGCTCTGTTGTAATACCGAAATTCTGATCAATGCAAAAATCATTAAAGAAAACTAAAGTTTTGGTGTATGCTGTTCTTTCATGTCTTTATATTGGAAAGCAGTCATTACTTCCCAGCAAACACAAACGTTTTACAAAAAACGTTTAAATGCCTGGATATATAAAGGGTATAAAAACGTTTTAGTAACATTTTTAGACACTTTTGACAAATTGATGGAAGTGCATTCTAAACAGAATTAAACAACATTATGTTGACAAAATATACTTGGAAACATGTTTGCCCAAAATATTTTACAATAACGTTTTAAAAACGTTTAATGACCTTTATATAACCTGACATTTAAATGTTATTAAAACGTTTTGAATAAGCATTTTAAGAACATTTCTGTGTTTGCTGGCTTATTTGTGCTTACATATATTTGTCATTGTATTTTGTAAAAGGAATATAAATCCCTCTATGAATTAGTCTGGATTATTAGTAAAATGTCCCCTAGCCGGCCTTCCTTGTCAATCTCTGAACACTCTCGTCATAATAATCATAATATATCAGTGATTTTGTAAGCGGAGACAGGCACCGCCTTTTAATAAAACTCGATTTAGCCATAATAGAAAGCTAGTCGGTGTTTAGCTTGTGTACGATGCTTATTCGCCTGGCTGGTGGAACATAGCATATTCCAGACTCTTGATGCTTTATTACTTGTTTGTCAAGCAGAACTCGGTCGGCTATACATTCGAGTAGGAAGTACCCTAGATAGAATTTCGTGAACGGAATAAATACACACTTTTAAATCCGTATTGGACGCGTAATAAACGGTTCGCAGTTCTTCATCAACATCGTGTGTTTCAATGACTATGATCTAATTGATTGGATACAACTTGGCGCGAAACTCTACACGTCAATCTACACTCTATCTTGGTCAAGATTTAATTGAACAGATATATGAGGATTTAAACAGATTGAATCTCACGACTTTTCTGACAAATTGATGATTTTCTACGCCTATATATCTGTAATGAAGTGTCATTTTTGATTCTATTAGAGAACCTTGCCTAGCTAAAGCTACACCGGATTTTATTGGCTACACGAGATTTGCCAATTGACATCTAACTTAACACCTCGGCTTATCATTAAATGCCGTGCATTACAGTGTGTTTGTAACTGAAAAACATATCTGTCATTGCATCGTGCAATTGGTTTATCATCTTGTGAAATCCTCGCAAGTGAATTGCGTATCCAGCATGAAAGTGGTTGAGCATTGCAGTTGTGACTTGTTTATATATATATTTCCAGATGACCTTTGAAAATTTACACATTGCAATGCAAAATTGAAGTGATATGTGTGAAGAGGAAATGCAAATCTTAGTACTTCGCTTGTTATTGCTTTGTTTGAATTATTAAAGTAAATATTTCTTCTGCATTTTGATTATTTGATTGTCTGGATGATATGAGTGACTGATAGATAGATGATAGATAGATAAATGGTTTATTAATATGCACTCGCAGTAAAAACTGAATTGCCACATATTTACAAAATATAATAAACATATTAACACATTATTCATTAAAATTGACATAAAAGATAGCATTTTAACAACACTCATGTACTCACGCTTCGAACAGTAAACTCACCACACTACTACGACTCACGACTCCTAACACATTCACAGCGCCCGTCTTCACACACACCCAACACATCCCCTTTACAAACACTCACACACCCCACACACCATCGCCAACACCCCGATCCACACCCACGACACTAAACGCACAACCACCAAACTCACTCAATCACACACCCACTCACACACCCACACTTAAACCATTTACTCCATAAATTCAAGGTGAAAAACATCAAAATACATATTTGAAACGAGTACCACAAATTGATGAGAACACATTTGCATCAAAATTGTTCATAATATTGCACATGATAACAATGATAAAAGATCACATTAGCTGGTCATTATACAGTAATCACTTATGTAGTTTAAAGAGCCCGTTTTGTTGAATTGCTTCTGCTCTTCTGCTGCTGAATTAAGCATTAAGTTGTTTAAGTGCTTAATTGTAAGTTTGATCTTTTGAAAAACATTCATTAATACGGACGTTATACGATTTTGAAAATACAATCAAATATTTATTGCTTACATTGTCGAAAGTGAATTGGCGGAATAAAACTTGATCCATAAGCCATATTTGTTTTTATCTTTGTGTTGTATAACCAAGAACCAATATTTCGTCGTATTCAAAGTGGATACGGGCCTTCGGACAATGTATCAGAGACAGTCAAGCTTTCAGCCCAATTCGTTCAGACTTCATCAAGACAGATTCTTTGGATTAATACTGTCTTGTTATTATATACTGGAAATGGATTTGAATAGGGCCATGCTAAATAGAATGACTTAACTGCTGCTTTTTAAGCAGGTTGAATGCTGTGACGAATAAAATAATAAAGTCGGTTGGCGTGCGTTCTTCAGTTTTTGGAATGTGTTGACAGTATTTCCTCATTGTGGCTCACCCCTACAGCAGGTTCTTACGGATTCTGTTCTTTAGGATCTGGTTCAACAGATTACCATTGGACAATTCGTTAACCACAAATCCTCTTGATCTATGATCGTCTATTTACATCATACATGTGACTCATCACGTGATGTAAAAGAGATTGTCCTTCGTCTCTGTTTATAGTAAACTTACACGACGATTACAATATTCCTTTTGGACTTCGAATTGTGTATTTGAAATGTGAAATTACGTTTGAACACACTCATATAAACACAATAGCGATACTTGTTGACAAGGAAAGATATTATTATTCACAATTAAGACTTGTTCCACCGGGATCACCAACAATGAGTTAAGTGGCCTGATGCCCTCAGGGTTTGACGTAGTGCTCATCACTGATACGCCAACGTGTGCGTATTTATATTAAGAACAAAATTGCACAGAGAAATCAACGTGTTGACTATTAAAAATACATCCAGCAATTGTGTTTTAAAAGAGAATTTTTAAATTAGAAACATCCAATAAACCATATAGATAACACGCTCTATACGGAGACACAGAAAAATGCAGGAGATATCGGACTTTCGAAATTGCAGTGACGGCGTCATCGTTGATCCTTCTCCTGTTGTACTGGCAATCTGGGGAACTATTCTCTCCATTTTAACGGTCATTGCAATCCTTTGCAATGGCGTCGTTATTGGGACTTTACTGCGGACTTGGAACACAGCAGGTACCAAACCTGGGAATCTACTCGCCTTTGTCTTAGCATGTTGCGATCTGCTCCATTCAATCATCAATACAGTGTTCATCCTGGCTGTTGCAGCAACTCCGTGCGTACACCCAATTGTGGTGAAAATCCAGTTTGGTCTGCTGGTACTTCTTGGTGGCGGATCCAACATGAGTCTCTGTGTGATATCATTAAATCGATATTACGTTGTTGCTAAACCAAGTACAAATGATAAAACATCAAGGCTACGAGTGAAGAAGTTTCTCATCCTCGCATGGGGATTGGTGTTCTGTTCCGCTTTTCTTTGCATGGTTTTGTTTGATGTGGGTAGAATGCACTCCGATCTCCTTCCAAGATACCGACAGGTGTGAGCATGATGGTAGCGCTTTGTCTCTTGGTTATCCTACCTATTTTAATCATGACGGTCACTTATCTTCGACTCTTTCGACTGGTCAAGATGAGGTGTCAACCTGCTGCTATTGGAGCAAGATCGGTAGGTTTTCAGAATTTGTTCACTTATATTAGATTTTAATATTTTTTGTATCTGCCAGAGTGTGTGTTGTGCGGTGGTTATGTGGGGGTATTGTGGCGGCGTGAGGGTGTGTGCTGGGTAGTTGTTGGAATTGGGATGTTATTATATGGTATTCCAAGAGATGGAAAAACTACATTACTTTGTGATATTGCTTGTCCTTGAAACCTTGACGTTAACTGTTATTAATATTATTCTGGTTTGTTTTGGATATTTATATATTAGTCATTTGTGTGTATGGGGTGGGTAGGGATGGAAGGGGTGTTTTAGTTTTGTTTTTCGTGATACAAAATAATTTTATCTACGGTACTACAGTACTTTAGAATGTGCCTGTGTTCATTTGTGTGGTACAGTGTCTGGCAAAATGTCTGGGTGACTGGATGTTTGGGTAGCGTGGTGTGTGTGCTGAATGGGTGTTAGGGTTGGGTGTGTTGTCTGGTAGCGTCTGGGTTGGCTAGTTAGGATGTTTGGGCAGGGTGAGTGTCACTGCTGGTTGGGTAGGTGTGTATCGTGTGGTAGTGTCTGGGTTGGCTAGGTGGTGATGTTTGGGCAGCGTGAGTGTGTACTGATTGGGTGTTAGGGTTGGGTGTGTATCGTGTGGTAGTGTCTGGGTTTGATAGGTGGGGATGTTTGGGCAGCGTGAGTGTCATTGCTGGCTGGGTGATGGGGTTGGTTGGGTGCGTATCGACTGGTAGTGTCTGGGGTGGCTATGGAAGTTTGAACATCGTGAAGTGTGTGCTGATTGGGTTGTGTATTTTGTTGATAGGCTACAAGATCATAATAGTGACTCTATGATATTCCAACAGATGGAAAAACTACATTACTTTATGATATTAGATGCATATGTCCTTGAAATATTGAACGTGGGTAGTTTTTGTATGTGGGATGTGGGGTTTGTACGTTCCGTGACACAAAATAATGATATATATAGATCGAACAAATACAGTATTTTGTGATGTTCCTAGTAAATTTAGCCTTTTATACGTCAAGAAAACAATACAAAGCGACAAGTCCAGAAGCATGGCACATATCAAAAGTACAGTTTCTGATATTTAAAGAAGATCACGTGATATATTGAGCTATGTATAAGCAATCTGGTAATTCTTTAAATCGCTCCAATGTTTTATTAAGCCACGTAACCGGATACAAACAGAATTCGCAATAAAAATGTTCTCGTTTTTTACATGGATGCATCAAGGGGACGATGTTCGTATGACATTGCATGTAAGTTTGAAGATATTCCATATCCTTTTTTCAAAATTGTCTAGTCACTTTAAAATGTAGCTATTTTTATTTTATTTTGTACATTTGCTATTATATAAAGAAGCTGAAAGGCTGCAATAGCCATTGACTTAAAGACAAATACCACATTGAAATTCACAAAGCATTTGAATTGTCCTTGTAACTGTCGGCGCGTTCAGGAAATTCAACAAACTAGGAAATACCGATTTGAACAACATCGCACAAAATGTGTTCAACTCCATCGAGCATGTGTTTACCTTTACTGCCTGGCTTAAGTAGCAGCCATTTGTATGACATATTAAAGTAACTACTGGGAAATGTTAAAGAACTTCTGTCTTTGAAAGAAATAAGAAATATATATTTAGAAAGCTTCTTTGAATATGTTTCTGTAATAATTTATATTAAAATGTAAAAGCACTCAACAAACGATCTCGCACATGTGGACTGTAACAAGACTGATGACGCATGGGTCTGGAAGTATAAGCGTCATGTGTTTGTATATTTGATTGTTTGTTTGGTTGTATGAGACATAAGCAATACATGATGATGGAGATGATTTGATTATGAATTACTTATTGTCCCGGAAAGCACAACCCATACCTTCCCTCTTACCTAGACTTCCTTCTCCACTCATCTATATTACCTCGTATTCCCCTATTCCCTCTCCTCCTCTCCCCAGTGTCTCCTCTCCATTTCGCTTCTCCCCCTACACTCGATATCACCTCTCCCCTACACACTATTCCACTCCACTCTCGAGCTCTACTCTCCCCCTTCATTCCCGTCCCTATTCCGACCCTCTCCCCCCTCTGTTTCTTTTTGTCTCTCCCCTACCTCCCCACCCATACACACCCCATCTCTCCTCTAATTTCTTTCGAGCAATGCATAACTTAAATAAATGTCAACTAGTATATATATTGGAAGTAATATAGCTTCGATCGATCCTCATGCATGCGATATGCATATGAATAGACATTGGAGTGTCTAATCTTTGTACATGTAATCTCGGTGGAAATATTTCGATGGCCTGTATTTTTTCATTGGGAAATGACCCTAGGATTATTCGGCGATCTAAACCACGCTTTCAAATGTAGATTGGGTTGTACGACTTTTCTACTCGTGAATTTTACACCGCGAAATTTAAAAACTTCTTTTGACAGGTAACTTCAAACCTAGTATTCTGCGGTCACATAATTATGTAACAAACTGAAATGAAAACCGAAACTGCTTTCTACAGGTTTTAAGTTTCTAACAAAGGGCAGAGACAAAGGTATCGGTAATGACGTCAGTCAAGAGCTTAGGCAGGATAATAGGAAACCAAAAGCAATCCTGAACCCCATGACTTGAAACGACCGATTGAAGGCTTTTGGGCATTTTTATACATAAAAATATTGCTTAATCGGCGTTACATGCCAAAGAACTTAAGGTCGGTTGGTTGGTCGTTATTTTCAGCTGTCTTTTGACTATAAAAGGAATCAATGTCTCGACTGTGCATGTGTTTTATAAAGAATGATACACACAATATGGACTGCACCATCACAAAAAGTACACACAATTTACAAATGCAAAGAAATCACACCATGTGCATATTTTTCTTCAGAATATTACTCAAATAAAAATATCTTATTGCGTTATGATTAAAAAAAAATTTCTCTTGAAAAGTAATAAAAATGTTTAGGTTGCGGGTTTTTATGGTCGGTCGGATTACGCCAATCAAACCATTTTTTACGCCTTATATGACTTTCCTCAACGGTCCGACTGACAGGCATGAGCTATTTTAGCGCACACGTAGACCGCGTTATTTGTTTGGAAATTGAGCGTATTGAGTGAAGTTCAACAATATTTTCTTTCGAAATCAGACTCAAATGCTATGTGACAATGAAGTCACCATACAATATACTTAATATACGTGCCTTTCATATTGTCACATTGATTCATTGGTTCATGTATTCATTGGTTTTCATAGCGGTGTCTAATGTTTGTTTATGAACAATAAACGTATAGGAGATAAAGTACATAATCAGCGCTTTAAGAAAAATCCTTTTATATGACATGACAAAACTCTTTTCATTTCTGAATAATAGTTTCTCGAAATAAATGTATACTTAAGGGATCCAAAAGAGCGTTTATTGCGTTTCGACAGTATTTTTTGTGGGACATGAGAACACCTCAGACCTATCAAATTGCATTCTGAATACGAAGCATGTCTTTCTGATATCAAATAATTTTCATTTTTTTAAAATCACAATATAACACAAATTTTATGACAAATTATAAAAATTTGATATTTTTCAAATTGTTGATATATAACATTCCTCGAAGTAAATTATATAAATCTAATGATATATTCTTAAAGTGTATGTAGCAGGAGGAAAAGCCGACGGTCAATTGAAAATTTTGACCTTTCATATTGAAGATATGAATTTTTTCCCAAAAAAAGACCTAATTGTTTTTGGTGTTTTGGGAAAAAAATCCATATCTTCAATACGAAAGGTCAAAATTTTCAATTGATCGTCGGCTTTTCATCCCACCTACATGCACTTTAAGTATAAATCATCAGATTTATAAAGTTTACTTCAAGTACTGTTAAATATCAAAATATCAATTTTAATGATTTGCCATAAAATGTGTATTAAATTGCGAATTTCAAAAATCAAAATTATTTGATACCAGAATGACATTCTTCGTATTCAGAATGCAATTCGATATGTCTGATGTGCTCTAATGTCCCACAATAAATACTGTCCAAACGTTCATACCCCAGCCCTTAATACTATACGCTTTAAGGGTAGACTAGGTGTTGTTGGTCGAAGCAGGTTTTCATTATCTAATACTGTATTATTGAAAATAACACTTTGATGATTTGTAAAAGTTCATTCTACATATCATATGCTTTGGAAACTTCGGCTTGATTTATTGTTGTTAATGAGTTATGTACGTTTTACAAAAGTGTTGTTGTTTCAGCCCTCTTTACAACATAAATCAAGAACCTACAAAAGTATATATGTGATCTTTGAATTTTTCTACACACTCGAAAAAGATCAATGCAATTTTTAACCTTAATGAAGACTATTACGAGTCGTACTTGACTCAAGGCCAAAATCATATTTTACCCGAACTCACACGAATGCACAACACAAATACACTGTTTGATTAAGCTAACAAATTCTAAGTCTTTAATTGAAAGCAAGTTATGATTGGTGCAATATATGACAACAAATGCACATACACAATAATCAATTATAATCACTCTTTAACTATTTAGTACTTAGCCAGCATTCTTCTTCTTGGTGATCATAAAGAGTTCTTGCAATGTTCTGTACGGCTGATGTATATCCTTATTCTCTTGCCCTGCGAAAATCAGCGAAGTCTTTTTTACACTTGCATTGATAAATATCCTTGCGAATAAAATCCTCACACAAACATGGCATTGCGTTCTCCAAACCGTTATCTCATTGCGCTGCTTTCTCCAAACTTAACTCCTTGCGCTGCTTTCTCCAAAACTGGTGCTATTTCCACCTTTCACACAATATCTCCAGGAAGCAGGATTGCGATGCAGTTGTCCCCACTTATATTGACAGTTGTGTTGGATCAAAAACTATAGATCATCACATTTAGATAATATATGCATAAACCAGACTTCAGCAAGTCGATAGCAAGATTCCTTTTTTGGAAGATGTACGTTCTTTGACGTATTCTAGATCTTCTCCGACAACACTGGCAAGCAGTAGTACATTAACTACAAAATATACTTCTGGTTTGCAATTTCCTTTCTTTGAAAGAATTGGACTGTAAGCGTATTAGCTATAGCTAGCCCAGATCAACACTATCAACTGTGAATAATAATAAAGGCTATTGCAGCCTGTCAGATCTGTATCCAGATGATAATAATTGTAACCTTTTCCATAAAGTCCGACACAATTAGCAGTAGACCCTCTGTCTTACTTTGGTCCATTTTCGTAGCTCCAAAATAATAACCATAATTTCAGCATGTCGTTGAGGACAAAACAATTGCCGTGTGGGCAAACAACGGTATCCGCACTTGACAAGATCCATCTACATAATCTTCACCGCTCAAAGGCTGAACTTGTAGCACTGTAGGAATCCTCCATGACCACACTTTGTAATACTCTCTGAGAATCCAGAATAACTGGTTAACATTAAATACTCTCTCTTTGAGAGCTATAGCTACATCCATTCACATTACAATCATATCGATACAGGTTTGCCAAGAATTACTACCAACATGATGTTTTGTAGCAAATATTGGAATGTCCCAATGTTCTAATAATATACATTCACCTTTAACATTACATCACTTCCTGTGGGTTTTTCCAACAATGCCATTTCACTTTACAGTCTCAGGGATTTCCCCCTTCCTTGACATGAATAGTCTTGATTAATGATGTTGTTATTACAATCATAGGGGGTTTCCAGAAAAGTCATAATAAACAAACAATGATTATAAAGGTAACTTTCCCTATTTCATGACATAGGATTATACAGGGTACATCATAAGACCTATCTATAGACGAATCCAATTTCACGCATTCTTAACCTGAATGGCAGTCATGTAGCTGGGTCCCTATCGGGTCCATACCACCTGAAATGTGAAATGAAGAGGTCTTGGCGGGGATTTTAAACTGCATTCCATCACCCGTGCTATACGTAGATAAAAGAATGATGAAAGTGCACAACACACTACCATATAAAATCAATTTTTAAGCGGCTTTAATTCACCCAATTGGGTAGTCACAACACCAGTTTGGTGCGTAGGGGACTATAATGGCTGAATGAATTCTGACCATCACCTGGCTGGTTGGAATCGTCTAATAATAGTTGACCGAACACAACACTCTTTGCGAAAAAAAACTGGTCTTTATTTTGCAATGAAAAACTTATATTTCTGCTTACTGTTATTTTCAGGGTCATTGTGGTGCAACTGAAATGTCCAACGCTACTGGTTCTCAACAGACAGGGGGTGCCCATCCCAATGGCCGAGTCGGGCCAAGTGGGTCAACTGCACCCCAATCTAATGGAGACGGCAAAGCTATTGTACCTGATGCACCGAGTGTGTTTGGAGCAACTACGGCACCAAACAAAATATTGGTGCGACAACAAAGACTGTAAGTTTCTTTCTTTCTTTCTTTAAATGAAAACAAACAAGCAACAAAAATTAAATTAAATAGTAGCCCACCTATTAGTCTTGCCAGCAAGACTTCAGTCTTTATCATAAACATAATGACATCTACGGACCTGAAGTCTTGCAGCGGTTCATAGGGATGCACTGTACGTTTAAGAAATCCAAACTTCAAGCATCAAGAAATATACCCTGCATTTGTCAGTTTTACCTCAGGGATGTTGTAGACCCTCTCTACACAGTGCAGAAACATCACAAGGAGAATGCTGCTCAATATGATAAATCCAAATCATGAAAATAAAGCAATTTTGCAATATTTTGACCACTTTTGCACTAAGTAAATTACTCCATGAAGATTGCAGGTTTTGCCAACTCAGGGAATGTTGAACCCACCCAAAAGATAAGATCAATGTAGATCAATTATCTCAACTTTGGTACGTTAGTATAGTACAATGGGATTAAAATCATCCATGCAGGCCAAAACTGTCCTTGAGAGAGTTCCGCGGCTACATCCTTGGAGCCCAAAATGAGCCCACATATTGTGATGTTTCTTATTTGTGGAACAGATATCAATAGAGTGCACTGTAACCATAGAGTCTATGGTTACAGTTACTGGAACTAGCCCACCTTTAGGCAAACAATTTAAATAAGCAGCAACAACAACGACTATGGTAGATATATTATACCATGTACAATATTGGGCACCCGGGTTTAGGAAAAACAACACTAGTTTGTGGTGTTGTACATGTACATTATTAATTGGGTACCCAGGTATGGGGAAACAGACTAGTTTGTGCCTTACGTTGTACAGGTATAGGAAAAACAACACTCTATATTATGGTGTCTCAATCAAAATAGGCCCTGTGTGGATTGGGTGACTTAACTTAAAAAATCGGCAGTAAAATTAAAAGTCTCTTTTAAAAATTTAAAAATATTCAAAACCCATTAGTTGTCTTCATTCAAATGGTACCAAAATCATCCAAATCCGTTCACGTGTCACTGAGATAATTGGGATTGTACAAATAAACTCATATATTTACTTATCGAAATAAATCTAGGATCGTCTTAAAGTGGTTCTTAAGCTGTCCTGTATGTGGAACCTTTGATTCCATAAATAGAAGAAAATGGTTCTGGAAATGTTAGAAAGAACCATTTTAGACCTGAAAGTGTTCTGGAAAGAAAGGACCATTTGGAAGTTCTTTCGATTTTCAAGTACCGTTTTCTCTTAAGGGTTCTACATGGACAGTCAAGAACCTTTTTCTAAGAGTGTATAAATGATTTTCAACGCTGAATAATTTCGGGCCCTTGTTTTCTTATTGTCTGACTAATAAAAATATTATCATAACACAAGGGGTTTAACCGCGAGCTGTAAACCTCGGACACCCCCCATCTCCACCCCCAATTAGAAGCTGGTATCCAATTCTTCGTATCTTATTACATCTAGAAAAATTGTGTATCTTGCATTATCTAAGGAAAGCCTTGTTTTAGAATATTTTATATTAAAGCAGAGGGATAATAGATGCTCATAGTACTGAACTATCGTCGCACAGTGTCAACACCCTGTAATATAAATATTTTTTCCATACAGCTCAATACTCCGTTGAAATCAATATTCTATTATTGACACAGATAAAGAAAGTTTACACATGCATTGTGTTATAGGACTTGCACCGGGAACTTAAGGGGTGGGGTATGAACGTTTGGGCAGTATTTATTGTGGGACATTAGAGCACATCAGACATATCGAATTGCATTCTGAACACGAAGAATATCCTTCTGATATCAAATAATTTTGATTTTTTGAAATTCGCAATGTACTACACATTTTATGGCAAATGATTAAAAATTGATATTTTTGATATTTAACAGTAGGCCTACTCGAAGTAAATTTTATAAATCTGATGATTTATACTTAAAGTGTATGTAGGTGTGATGAAAAGCCGACGATCAATTGAACATTTTGACCTTTCGTATTGAAGATATCGATTTTTATTCCCAAAAGACCAAAAAAATTAGGTCTTTTTGGGAAAAAAATCCATATCTTCAATATGAAAGGTCAAAATTTTCAATTGATCGTCGGCTTTTCCTCCCAGATACATACACTTTAAGAATATGTCATTAGATTTATACAATTTACTTTGAGGACTGCTATATATCAAAAAAGTGAAAAAATATCAATTTTAATAATTTGTCATAAAATTTGTGTTATATCGTGAATTTCAAAAAATGAAAATTATTTGATATCAGAAAGACATTCTTCGTATTCAGAATGAAATTCGATATGTCTGATGTGCTCTCATGTCCCACAAAAAATACTGTCGAAACGTTCAAAACGCTCATTCCAGATCCCTTAACTGAATGGGCTAAACATGTTCCTTTATACCTATAAAGTAGAATTGTAATTCTCAAAATTAAATATATCACAATTTTTACATTTGGATTTCAAAATCTTTACTTTTAAAATGCAGTAAAAGATATCCACAGCAAGCTGCAAGGCCCCGCTAATTAGTGTACTGCTTTTCGAATGAGTGTACTGGAAACAAAAACCCTAGTTTTACCTGAAAACAAATCGATTTTCTTGTAATAGAAACATCATATGGGGTACTAGAGCATGCACAAATCGTAATAATGTGTAGAATATAGAAACTCTGTGTGTATCTCATATCATACTGCAGTTACTGTCCGTTTTCCTATACACAATACACAGTGCTCTTTCCCATTGACGCGTGACCTTTACAAATAGCCCTACGTTAACAGTATGGGGATATGACTAGTTAACGTCGCTGTGTGAAAAATAACCGGCCAATATTAAAAGTACTCTTCTAAAGTTCTAGAAAATATAGTTTTTAACATGTCCTAAATTTTTAGCTAATTTAGATGTTTGGAAATATTCGTACTTTGGTGTTTTAGTTAATGTTATAGGTAATAGTACATTGCCTAGTTAACGTCGCTGTGTGAAAAATAACCGGCCAATATTAAAAGTACTCTTCTAAAATTCTAGACAATATAGTTTTGTAACATGTCCTAAATTTTTAGCTAATTTAGGTGTTTGGAGAGGGTCGTACTTTTGTGTTTTAGGAAGGACATGTAAACGACAGATAACACCAAAAATATGAAGAAATTATTTCCAAACCGTGTTAAGTCAAAAATCATTATGTTGCTCATTTTCAAGAATGCTGGTTTACAAAAAGCACGACATTGTCTGATTTCGTGAACAAAGCCACACATAACATTGTTTCCTTTCGTTTCCTTTATAATCGGTTACTCAACTGAAGCTATGAATACCAGCTTTATTGCGATATCGCACATGAAAACAGTCACTTGTGCACAACCAGAGAAGATCCGATTTAATCAGTTGAGCTGTTTCAATGAGTGTTATCTTGGTTTAATAGCTTTTAATGGGGTTAAGTCCTGCAAAGGTCGAGATGAATTCTACTGCAGACATGACTGCATCATGTATGATAGTCATGGTATGCTTAGCCTGAGTCGCTTGGCCTATCTCGAACAAAATCACGATGCGTAGCTGTTGAAAAACGAGAGGAGTGGCTGTACTATCACGGCAATTTTTGACACGAAGATATAGGGATGATGACGATGTGCGTCGTCAAACGACAGTATGCCTAAATTAATACACGTATATCAATTCACAAAAGTTAGTCCAATTTATAACAACTATCACTGAATGCTTGTATTTATTACATCAAAAGATGCATTGTCGGAGATACCGACTCTAACGCTGGTAGCTCAATAGAATGCAATCAAATGCGTAATAAATGGGTACTATATGATATACTATATAGCTTATACTGTTTGTTATTAAGTTAATTTGCGTGCAGATAGACTTTAGGGTTCAGTTATGACGTACAGATTGCATTAAGCGAATTTAAAGGAGGATAGTCTGATCACATCACATGCTATATTATCCACCGTGGATGAATGACCGTGACCCCAATTCCAGTTTTCATCATTCTCATATGATATGAAGCTATATGAATGAGAGCCACAAAATGTACACTCTCAGATAAAAGGTTTAGGCTTTTACCTGCAGTTTGGGTTTTAAGGAAATGGAAGAACTCCAAAATGGCACAGGGAGCTTGGCTAGTGGTCAGAATTCTTAAGCCACCAGGTACCCTGTCTACCCTTAAAGAACCGTTAATAAAGAACGCTTCAAAAGAAATAGATTCTATAGTAAGAAAATGGTTATAGAATTAAAATATTTGCTATGGTCTGCATATGACTTGTAATGTTGGAACCACCACTACGCTTTCCTCGTCTGCAATGCTGCCAATAGCGCATATCATTTCCAATCAAAAGACATATGAAACCCATACCTATGGGTGTATCAGCGCTAATAAATGCGTAAATTCGTTCAAAACCATTCATATTTCGTTTCAAGGTAGAAACTCTTAATTACATTATGGGAGAACCGAAACCAATTTTAAAAAAAAGCTCCCGTTACTTTAGATCAATCAATAGGTTCTTGCGTTCTGAACAAAACGCTTTATTGCTCTTATCATTTTCAACGATTTCTATTGTTCAAGAGCGTTACCATCAAACGGAAATAAAAATTGAAGTCGAATGGTTATTGTTTTATTAAAATTTTTGAAATTCTATTCAACACTTCACAACCTTTTAATTTTACATCTATGCTGATATTTTCTCGAAGCGCGACGGAAGTAAAAAGAATACTTTATCTTTATGGATGCAATAAAATGTATAATGTAACGCCATTGTCAATTATTTATTATGTTGTGTTGCTATGGATACAGTGACATATACATAACTGATCATATCGGTCTTTACGCAGTAAGATTATTTATTTATTAAGGCATTATAATAGTATAATACCATAATTTCAATAATATGAACGAAATTCTAAACTAATTGTGTGTGACGGAGTGACGTGTAGTCCATGCGTATAGCTATACAGGGTGGTCCCAAAAGAACTTTACCCAATATGAAAGGTTAATTTCTCGGAGTAATGGAGCAGCTTTTCCCAATGTTGTCACATATTCGAAATATATTATCTTTCTAAGAATACGTGGAGAAAAAATGAGAGAAAAAGAAGCTAAAGTAACAAAATGGCAGTAGTTTTATACGCCAGTGGGTCAGTGTGTAGGCCTACCTTTTTCAGCACATATTCTTAGAAAGATATAGGCCTATATATTTCGAATGTGTAACAATATTGGGAATAGCTGCTCGAAACTCTGAGATATTAAGCTATCAAATTGAGTAAAGTTCTTTTTGGATCACCCTGTATTATAACAGTATCTGGAAACTCACCATTAATTTTTCCGATGCAGTGGCGGATCCAGGAATTTGGGAAAGGGGCACACTGTTATTGTGGCCAAGCGCCATTGCGTCGCGCGACGCAGTGGGTGTCTCAGCATATGCCATTATTGGAAACTTGCTGAAAATAAAGGTCTAATTGAAGACATTTCGGGGACCAGTTTTACATAATTGTTGTTTATGTCAATGTTTGTACGGGAAACAAAAAGCTGACTTGACCAACTTGATAAATTGTAGTCACTTGAACTCACACCTACTCATATTAATAACATTTTCATTTCGCGCGAATCTCACTATACTCGTACATGTATTGCAGCTCCTCACTTCAAACATTCATGAAAAATCCACGGGCATGGTTTATTGATGTGAAATACAAAAAGATAATCTGTTCTTAACATTCATTAAACACCTTGGGCAAGCATCCAAATCAATTGGAAAGCTATTAATATTATATCAATGCGCAAATATATATTCAATTTTGCAGACGAAATCTATACTATAGAGACTTTAAAAACATGCTCAAATTGTTCTTTGATTTTATCTTTCTTTTACGGTATCTAAAGCTACGGGGTTGTATCATAAAAAACACAAAGTTTTATGATTTGGAAATATGCGATGAAAATCATCTTGATTAAAAATTGTCAGCGTACTCTTATGCTATGATTAGAAGCAATATTACCATGTGCATGGTTTACAACGA
Source organism: Amphiura filiformis (assembly GCF_039555335.1). Lineage (NCBI taxonomy): Eukaryota > Metazoa > Echinodermata > Ophiuroidea > Amphilepidida > Amphiuridae > Amphiura > Amphiura filiformis. Next base: position 13,651,662 of record NC_092638.1, read on the forward strand.
AAAAAACCCAAACAAAAACCCACACCCACACACACCCCGTCAATCGTTTTATCTGATAGGGATGTAAGGGCGGGTCCGCGTGTATGGGCGCGAGGAGCGGGGGTGCGTGCGTGAGTGTTGCATATTTAAAGAGTGGAAATTGTGTTACAGCAGGTGCGCTAAATGAGATGACTATAAAAATTGTAATCCATAATGAGATTTCTATCAATGTGTAAATCCATAACGCTATAGATTGTAAACGTGATACGATCTGATAACCTTATTCCTTAAAAGGAAGAGCAACACACGAGTAAGAAAGACGTAACCTGGTTAGAAGAGCAGCACACGGTTTAGACATTACGCGTGTGTAGGGGTGCTCTCACTACTGGCGCCTGTTGTTGTATGGGTGTTGAGGTTCTTGACCAGACCCAGGTGAAGCTGATGTTGCAGGCTGTGTTGGCATGGTTGGCGGTCGTGTTATTTGGTCAACCTGTTCTACTACCTGATACGAAATGGGGCAGCGATTTGCCACAATTCTGCCGGATTATAATGGCACTTCCCTGATAATACTATATAGTGAATAAAATTATTCGTAACTTATATATAAACTGAACTGAACTGCTTGTCCCGCCGTACTTTATGATCGATCACTGCGCATGGTATCTGTAATAGGATCTTCTAGTAGTCTCCCAAGGTGCTTTTGCGAGCTATCAGATTGGTGATACCGTCCATCACTACAATCACCAATCTTATGCGGCCCATACACATTCAATCTTATTAGCTCTTATTGATCAATATCAAAGACCCTAGATACAAGAGTGCATACAAAATCTACCATTGAACACGCACAATGGTGGATTTTGTATCCACTCCTGCATCTAGGGTCCCCAATGTTGATCAATATTTTGATCGTGTCGCATAAGACGTGTAAGAAATCTTAGGCGTGTAAAATCTTAGGCGTCTAAGATTGTATTGGTCAATAATAACTGAATACGCTTAAGATGATTTCTGGTCCTGTGATTCGTTGATTTAAGTCTACCGCGAATTTCTTAGACGTCTAAGATTGAATCTTAGTCTAAGACGAGCAACACACGTGTTAGAAAGGCGTATCCTGATTAGACGAGCAACACACATGTTTATGGATGGCGGAAAGCTTCAAAATACGCCTAAGAATACGCCTAAGAATGCATCTTAGACGTCTAAGATTGCATCTTAGACGTCTAAGGTTAGGCGTATTCTTAGGCGTATTCTTAGGCGTGTTTTGAAGGTTTCCGCCATCCATACATGTTAGACATAATACGTGTATCCTGATTAGACGAGCAACACCCTGTTTAGAAAGGCGTATCCTGATTAGAAGAGCAAAACACGGTTTAGACATTACGCGTATCCTGATAGAAGAGCAACACAGGCGTATCCTGATTAGAAGAGAAACACACGGGTTAAAAAAGGTGTTCCTTATTGGAAGAGCAACACACAAAAATGTTCTTAAAACGTTTATTCAAAACGTATTAATAACGTTTAAATATCGGGTTATATAAAAGTGATGAAAACGTTTATAAAACGTTAATGTAAATTATTTTGTGCAAACATTTTTGCAAAATATATTTCAACACATAAATAACACTGTTTAGAATGTTTTATGAATGTTATTAAAACGTTTTATACCTTCATATTATATAACCCGACATTTAAACGTTTCGTGTAAAACGTTTTATTTTGCTGAGAGGTTTCGTGATTGGAATCTTGACAGAGAAAGGAAATAATTTGTAAATGGCATGATTCCATGCATGCAATAATTGTTGCAGAACATGTTACATGCGTCAATCATGTCAATTGCAATTGACCACTGAGCTTTATGGGTCAATCGTCAATACCACGATGCGTAGCTTTTTCTTCTTTCGCCTCAACTAATTAACTGCAGAAGATCATTACAGGTTGATCTCGATAACTTTTCAGTCTTTGCGGACTTAGCATTTTTTCCTATCTTCTGATACACTTCTGATCCCCGGTTTTGGTGATACATGAAATTGTGATATAGCCCTCAGTCGCCGCAACAGCTTGTAAAGATATACATACTGCAGTTACTGTCCGTTTTCCTATACACAATACACAGTGCTCTCACCATTGAGCTGTGACCTGTACAAATCGTGCCATGTTAGAAGAATAGGCATTTGTCTAGTTAACGTCAATGTGTGAAAAATAACCGGCCAATATTAAAAGTACTCTCAAAACTTCTAGCAAATATATTCCTCTAACATGACCTAAAATTACAGCTAGGTTAGATGCTCAGAAATATTCGTACTTTGGTAAAATAGTGAGTGAGGGCAAGACATAGCTAGCCAACGTCCCGTGTTAATTGAATGGAGATTTGACCGAAAATTTTGGTAAACGGACCGCTCACTTCTGAAGAATGCCACACGAAAACGGTACAAGCTACATTTAAAGTACTCTCTGTTCGATCATCATGATGAGTTTCTTACATAGTATGCCGAAATTGGGTACTGTAGGTGGTTGACAAAGGGTCGTACTTCGCTGATGAGTAAGTGACAGTGAACATGAAATTCAGCGCCCATAACCCAAGTTAGTAGCTAGTTAGTGGAGGCCGTCACGGGTCTGATTATTGATTATTGAAGTGCCTTATTAATAGATACGCACGATTTAGGGCAAGAAAAAAACCCGGGACACTTTTGGAGACATCATCATCATCATCATCATCATCATCATCATCATCATCATCATCATCATCACTTTCTACATTTTTTCTAAACAACATACTGTTTTAATAAGATTTTTTTCTTAAAATGCATTTAACTATAATTATTGTTTAGAGCGTGGTGAAATAAAACATCACGATTTTCATCACAAAACAAATATAATGCATAAGAAATCGTTTGTTTTAGAGCGTGATGATGAAATAAAACATCACGATTTTCATCACGAAACAAAGTAATACATAAGAAATCAATTTTTCGTGAGTGATGAAATAAAACATCATGATTTTCATCACGAAACAAAGTAATACATAAGAAATCGTTTGTTTTTAGAGGGTGATGAAATAAAACATCACGATTTTCATCACAAAACAAAGTAATAGGCCTACAAAAGAAATACTTTTTTCGAGAGTGATTAAATAAAACATCACGATTTTCATCACGGAACAAAGTAATACATAAGACATCGTTTGTTTGATTGCAATCAACCGCGACAGTTCGTCTCACACACATAACAATGCACTGCGATCAAATAGGTTGATGACAACATTTGATTGAATGGACTGCACTGCGACATGATTACGGTGCACCGGTTCAAATCCTTTGTTTGGAGCCAATCAATAATTTCACGTACAGCCTCTATGCAAATTAGAGTTTACACACGCTGCAGCTGGGGTAATCGACCGAAGCTGGTTGTCGTTAGTGATCGAATGCATGAGCTTATTTGCTTTACTGAATCGATTTACTGGATTAATATCCTGTTAACTGGGTTTAATGCCACAAAGGTCGAATCGGGCTTGCCATGGACCATAAGTGCATCATGATCTATATAGGAGGCCTTACGATCCCTCCGTTTTGGAACTGTAACCATGGTAGGTCTAACTCTTATTTCAAATCCTAACCCCAAAACATATTTCTAACTCTAATAGAAAATCCTAACCCTAATACGTATACCCTATTTTGTAACCCCAAATCAAAATTCTAAATTATATACCTAAAGACCTCTAAAAACGTATGGGTAGCCATGTTAACGCTTGCTCTACAGAGTAGTATTTATAAATGAAATTCTATCGAGAACGCCCATTAAAGTAATTTCTAATCCCACCGATTGATCAAAAAAAAAAAAAAATATGAATCCATAAATTCCACAGTCTTAGGTGTCATCTGAAATTTATAAAAGGGATACAGAGCAGAATTTAAAAAAAAAAAAATCGGCAATAACGAGACACGAACTCTAGACCTCGTGATCACAAGTCAGTAACCTAACCACTACACTGTAGCAGAACTGTTGGTAGTCATGCAAATTTATTTATAATAAGGATAACAATAATTAATGACGCAATAACGGTCTACCAACATAATATAACTTCAAAAGGTAATATCTATTTATTTTACACCATGGTAGACCGTACTAATTTGGCTTATGGAGAAATAATTACCTATATACATATCGCAGACACAAAGATGTGTAATGTAACCGTGCATATTTTTAAAAAAAGTGAGATAAATGCAGCAAAATAGGAAAAAAACATGGGTTTTAACACAATACAGTAGCATGGACAGAGCATTAAATACACTGAAATCGATTGCGATTATAAGCTTCCCCAGTGGCTCATGGTTAGTTCACCCGCTTCTCACACGAAGATCATAAGTTCGAATCCATGTAATGCTGTTATTTTTTTCTTTCTTTTTTCTCTTTTATTTCTTTTTCTTACTCCGTAACTTCAATTGAGGTAGACCGCATTCTTTAAAATTATAAAACAAAACAAGTATGCACGGGTTTATTTTTTTTTGTTTTCTAATCAAGAGATGTTGCGTTTACTTTTATTTTCTTCTATGGAGTAATTGTTGGTGAAAACAATAATTCACACATTTCCAATTTACCTTTTTGACAGTTACAGTCATGAATAGTAAACTTAAACAGGGCACAAAATATGGTTTTAAGATTTTAAAGTGACCAGTCTCTAAATTTCGAAATTAATGATAGAAACTTCCACGGTTTCAAATTTGGTATCAATTATTCCTTCCTTCATTCATTCATTCATTTATTTATTTATTTATCTATTTATTTATTTTTCACTCATTATAACAAAAATTATCTTATTTACTTTGTGTGTACAAATGTGTTAGAACACTTATGGAAAACGTACACTATGTTATGGCCTTATTTCCGTAATTTTTAACGTGATGAAATGAAGGTTTCTTTGGTGTCAAGTCTATATTTTTTTCCAAACACTCAATCCTCCCCCTTCCCCACCAATCAATGTTGATGTCACTATACTAGGCGCGCGTGACCAAAAAAGTAGGACTCAACATTGATCGGGGGAGGGGGACTCAACATTGATCGGGGGAGGGGGGGGGGGCTTATCTTGGCACTCACATAACATTATTTGATTTTCCACCACATTATATAAGGGTATGGCCACTTCATGTATTCTACAGTGCGTTATGTGCATAGCATAGTCTATAAGTTGCTTAAAATGACGCTGTATTTCCAAAGAGTAGTGATTTAGTCGTCAGAAATACATGACATTTGTTTGAAATGATTTGTTTGAACATATTTACAGCATTATTCCCAAACCTTAACCATAATACGTATACCGTATTTTGTAACCCAAATCAAATTCTAAGACTTCTCCAAACGTATACCGGCCCATTTCATCGGCTGCCGAATTTGGCACCTTACTTGGTCCGGAGACGAAGTCCCAGACCCCAGGCTGCTTGGGTAGCAATGTTAACGCTTGCTCCATGGAGTCTAAGTTTTAAAGACTGAAATTCTATCGTGATCGACCAGTAATGAGGAGTACAAAATGCTTTGTTGTAGCATCATGGGGCTTGCATTTGTCAGCACAATTTCCTTGTGTGTGTGTGTGGGGCAGGGAGGAGTTAGGGGAATTGATAATCGATTATCAATAATCGATAATCGATCAATCAAGTATCAATATTAATCGATGTTGATAACTTAAATGCAACGACATACTGGAAAATGAAATGGCTAATAGCTAGGTTGGTTGTATATGGGGAGGGGTAGAGGAGGATCAAATGATTATTGATTATTGATAAAGAATTGGTTATCGATTATCAAAATCAATATCGAAAATCAATAGGCCAAAAAAACACGTTAATATATATGCCAAAGAGAAATCGGTTAGGCCTATATATATGCCAAAATGAAATCGGTCAGAAATGATGACCGCGTGTAGGCCTATTCGTAGGTAGGGAGGGGGAGATTGGCATTCAAATAATTATTAATAGATGATAATAGTTATTAGGCAATAAACCAAAAATCACTTGTCAAAGAATGGTCATAGAATGTAATATTTGGATTCCTATATATTATACGAACCATACAGTAAGTAGTTTTGAAATATTATTTTCTTAGAAGTGCTGGAAAGCGACTTTTTCGAACGTTTCTATGCATATTATATCTTATTATATATTATATCTTATGTATATACTCGAACGAAAATAAGTTGTTTCCATTTGTGATTTCAACAGCTTAAAATTCGCATTTGTTTAAAATTCAATTGAAATATTTTGTTCCGAATTGCAAAATCTGACTTCGTATAAAACACTATGGCCCACAAGAGCCTCATCCCAATGACATAGTCCAATAACCTCAATTACATAATCATAGTGCAAAATTTGACCTCAAGTTGCAGAATATGAGTTTTTGTACCCAAATCTTTTAAGGTCATTCAATGAATGTACAAATGTGTTGGGGTTTAAGAACTGTTCCCCTGATAGATGAGCATGCTGTGGATCCTAGTATGGCGATTTTGATCATGGTCATTGTCAAACTTTATTAACTCAGTCAACATACTCAGGGACATTCCTGATCTCCTATTATGAAAGTCATAAGAGTTTCAAATTTCACAAACGAATCAAAACAAAATATCTTTAAAAAATGGTCGTTTTTGCAATAAAAATCACAAAACTGCATTTTTCTCAAATTTCTTAAAAATCGTTTTTCAAATTCCTATAATATGCTTGATAAGATTTAAAAAAAAAATAAAACAAAAAATAAAAGCGGAAACAGATCACACAAAATGTATGAATGTAGGCAAATAGGCTGTCACCGTCAGGAGTACAAAATGCTTTGTTGTAGCATCATGGGGCTTGCATTTGTCAGCACAATTTCCTTGTGTGTGTGTGTGTGGGGGGGGGGGGGCAGGGAGGGAGTTAGGGGAATTGATAATCGATTATCAATAATCGATAATCGATCAATCAAGTATCAATATTAATCGATGTTGATAACTTAAATGCAACGACATACTGGAAAATGAAATGGCTAATAGCTAGGTTGGTTGTATATGGGGGAGGGGTAGAGGAGGATCAAATGATTATTGATTATTGATAAAGAATTGGTTATCGATTATCAAAAATCAATATCGAAAATCAATAGGCCAAAAAAACACGTTAATATATATGGCAAAGAGAAATCGGTTAGGCCTATATATATGCCAAAATGAAATCGGTCAGAAATGATGACCGCGTGTAGGCCTATTCGTAGGTAGGGAGGGGAGAGATTGGCATTCAAATAATTATTAATAGATGATAATAGTTATTAGGCAATAAACCAAAAATCACTTGTCAAAGAATGGTCATAGAATGTAATATTTGGATTCCTATATATTATACGAACCATACAGTAAGTAGTTTTGAAATATTATTTTCTTAGAAGTGCTGGAAAGCGACTTTTTCGAACGTTTCTATGCATATTATATCTTATTATATATTATATCTTATGTATATACTCGAACGAAAATAAGTTGTTTCCATTTGTGATTTCAACAGCTTAAAATTCGCATTTGTTTAAAATTCAATTGAAATATTTTGTTCCGAATTGCAAAATCTGACTTCGTATAAAACACTATGGCCCACAAGAGCCTCATCCCAATGACATAGTCCAATAACCTCAATTACATAATCATAGTGCAAAATTTGACCTCAAGTTGCAGAATATGAGTTTTTGTACCCAAATCTTTTAAGGTCATTCAATGAATGTACAAATGTGTTGGGGTTTAAGAACTGTTCCCCTGATAGATGAGCATGCTGTGGATCCTAGTATGGCGATTTTGATCATGGTCATTGTCAAACTTTATTAACTCAGTCAACATACTCAGGGACATTCCTGATCTCCTATTATGAAAGTCATAAGAGTTTCAAATTTCACAAACGAATCAAAACAAAATATCTTTAAAAAATGGTCGTTTTTGCAATAAAAATCACAAAACTGCATTTTTCTCAAATTTCTTAAAAATCGTTTTTCAAATTCCCTATAATATGCTTGATAAGATTTAAAAAAAAAATAAAACAAAAAAATAAAAGCGGAAACAGATCACACAAAATGTATGAATGTAGGCAAATAGGCTGTCACCGTCACTTGAAGAAGAAAATATCATTCTTCCTTGTTCATAATCATAATGATATAGCATCGAATAAGCCGTCATTATAGTCTTTAGCAATAACTACATCAGATACGTATTATTTCTTCGACGTTAAGAGCCGTTAAGGTCAAGTATATTCAAATAGGCCTAAGCGCGCTTCAGACTCCGAGTATTGTACGTACAATATTGTATGTACAATATGTACGTTATTTAATCTATTGCCATTCTATTTCCAGTAATGTTTAAGTTCTAACGAATGTTTGATGACGAAAAATCGATAATATGTTACATACAATACCTAGCAGAAATATATTATCGATTTTACGTCATCAAACATTCGTTAGAACTTAAACAGTACTGGAAATAGAATGGCAATAGATTAAATAACGTACATTATTGTACATACAATATTGTACGTACAATAAAAAGTCTGTATACTGCTTAATGCATGCTATTTTTCAAAGTTATCAGCAACTTAGTTTTTTCTGTGCGCGGTGTACCGTGCATCCTGAATCGTTTAAATTGTAAATTATATAGCACGGCAGCATTATTACAATGTGAATGCAATAATTTGACTATAAATAATAATAATAATAATAAGAATAAGAATAAGAATAAGAATAAGAATAAGAATAAGAATAAGAATAAGAATAAGAATAAGAATAAGAATAAGAATAAGAAGAATAAGAATAAGACGGTTTAGACATTACGCGTATCCAGATAGAAGAGCAACACACGGGTTAGACAGGCGTATCCTGATTAGAAGAGAAACACACGGGTTAAAGAAGAAGAAGAAGAAGAAGAAGAAGAAGAAGAAGAAGAAGAAGAAGAAGAAGAAGAAGAAGAAGAAGAAGAAGAAGAAGAAGAGGAAGAGGAAGAAGAGGAGGAGGAGGAGGAGGAGGAGGAAGTTGAAGAAGAGGAAGTTGAAGAAGGAGAAGGAGGAGAAGAAAAAACAGAAGATAAGATATATATATTATATAAAACACGGCAATAAGGAGACATAAATGACTATAATTTCCAATATATAAATGCTGCTAGCCTAAACGTGACTCCCTTTGTAGATACAATAATCAAACGTTGCTAAATTACATTAAAATCAAACTAGGTACTAAACACTGATAATGGATGTATACGAGAAATCCAGGCCCAGCAACTGACATCTGATGGATAATACGCATTCATTTCGTGATAGATGTATAAATTGACTGATTCTATAAAATGAAGATACGTGAATTTAATCAGTGTTGATCGACAGAGCACTAAATGACCGCAGGATGTCGTGGTTTCTATTCCAAGATATAGTTTTTTGTCTCCTCAAACACGATTGAAAACATTAGCCTAATCGTTCTAATTGATGACAAGAACAGGTCCATGTTTGTTTGTTTTGTTGTTGTTTTTTTGCCCGGTTTTTTTGGTTAAAAAAAAATTTAGGTGGTGGCGGATGGGGGTGAGGGGGTTGGCTCAAGTGCGTAATAGATTTTGTTCTTTAAAAATTAGCGTTGTTTAATTTATACACAATAGGCCTACTATGGATAAAAAAAAGTGCGCGCCATTATGTTATTTTCAAGGAAAGCTAAACGTGCTGTTAGATTTACAAAATTTTCTGATCAATTATCTCGCTGGCGCATTATATTTTGCTTACCGTAACTCATCTTTGAACTGATTTCTACGTGACCACGTGCTGGAAAATGAGGTAGCCTATAGATGAGGTGACCTATGATGTCACATGTTTACATTCAGACCGCCCTCTGTTGTTTCAAGTCAGGCAAAATAACACAGAAGTGTCTATGACAGACCACATAAATCTCTTTAAAACTCAACTTTTAAAAACCTTTGAAGTTTTGTGTGATATTATGTATATAGCTTGATGCATTTATAAACAAGATTGATACCATTTTTTGTATTATTTGCTTTGAAACCAAAGTTAATGAATAAAAATTAACTTCTTCCATGTAAACTATAGTGTTTTTTGCCTGACAGTTTTGATCACAGACCAACAGAGGGCGTATCAAATGTAAACACATGTCACCTCATCTATATATATGGTCGAATCCAACGAAAAGTGTACACGGCATGTTCAGGGCCATAACTTAAAAGTATTAATCAATTGACATTCGTTTTTATATTGTGTTTATTCGCCTTGATCATACGCTTCGTGCCATATATAATAAGACCCCCTTCTGTGAAAATTTTAGACACAGAGACCCCAAAACATGCTATTTTTACCCATTTTTTCAAAATATTTCTTAAGGTATTTTTAAAAACATCGAAATCAGTTATGAAAAGAAGTCATTGGATTGAATCTAAATTGATTTCCTGAAAGGTGTGTATTCAAAGATTGCCTGTTCAATTTTTCACATATTTGTACATAATTATGAATTTTTGTGATCATTTTTTGAGTGGTATTTTTTTACATTACCTTCGAATACAATTTTTCATAGCACTAGATATATCTTTAAAAAATGGAAATCACATGCGCAATTGATACAAGCTTTGATATGTCCAATACTGAAATGCATTGTATTCGGACATCTTTATTATTGTGTTTAGCTGCCAGAAATTCTAAATGGCACAAAGGTAGGTTTGGTAAAAATATGCATTACCTCCGAATACATGTTAAAAGCTGTGTCATTTCCACAAAGTGAGAGAATAGTAAACAATAGTTAAGGAATAGGTGCATGGTAATACACTCTTTATTTCTACCAAGTTTCAATATCCTGCGTTTAAATATTTCTGAGATGTCAACAATAAAAGCAAGTATTCGTAGGTAAATTTCGGTAACCGAATATTACCTACGAATACAATTTGACATCATGACAGTATTGTGAAACACCGCCATTCATGCCAATGCCCATATTGGTACATAACGAAGGCCTGTATGTTTGCTATCAAATCATATGTCAATGAAAGTTGCGAATTCACATACATGCCCACCATGCAAAACCGAATACGGCTTAATTGTTGAGAAATATGTACTGAAATAGACGACGGTCTGCTCATTTGAAAGAAAAATCAGATTCAAAGAAGATTAGAAGGGATAAATACTTGGATTTGTCAACTGTCATGTGTGCTTCATTTTAAATGTTTACCGACCTTCTGGTTTCTGAGTAATTTGTGTCCAAATTCATTTATTCGAAGGTAACTTTTGACGTTTTCGCTAAGGTTACCTACGAATACCATGGAAAAACGACTGTTCTCATTGTCTCATGATCTAGACAACACAGTGATGGACCCTGGTATAAAGCTAATTGTAGTTGCCCTCAAAAGAAAGGCCACAAGACGTAACTGACTCCAAGATGGACTTCACAAGTCTGCAATAACGGTTTTAAGCGATTTGTGGGCAATTAATCAAATTAAAGTCACTTTAGTGCCTTTGTTTCTTACTTCAATCCTCTTTCAACCGCTGTGAACCGACATTATTAATACATGATAGGGTCTTAAGTATCAATAAACGCACATAAAGAAAATATTACATTCAAAGTGCTTTATAAAATGAAGTTTTGATTGCGATATCCATCAAAAGTCTAATTCTTACCTACAAATACTGAAATGTTACTTACGAATACAGCATAATACATGACATGTGTAATGAAGTGTCCCTACCAATGGAAATTAATTGTCAAAAACTTTAAGCGGTACCCCAGGACACTATTATTACCCATATACGGATTCATTCAACAATTATTTATTATGTAAAATTGCTCATTAACTACTTGTATATCAAAATGAAGTGGTCAAAATCTTGCTAAAAGCATCAAAAATTTTTGATCTAAGGTAATAGCATTTATTCATTTGGACGTACCATCTGAAAGAGATCTAAAAACTACCATTTTATTAATTCATTACCATAATAGCCAAATTTAAACCTCTAAACTCAATATAGATATTGTTAAATCGCTCATGTTACCTACGAATACCCGGGTTTCTTCACCTTTTATTGTATAAAGCGTTAGGTGTATGCGTATAATTCCTAATATTCTTGAAAACATATATCCTACTCGTTCTTATACAATGTGTAAATTGATTCATACTCATTTGATAAATAAAATACAGAAACTGACCTAAACTTCATTTTCAAAAATAAACTAGCATAAATTGACAAAGATCATATTGATCGCGTTATAAAAATAAAAACAAATATTTTCTGGTTGAGCTAGCATTTTCCTGACACCCTTTCATTTCATTTCATTTCATTTCATATTTATTGAAAATAACATCGTGGCAAATAGCCAAATTGCGTTACCTTTTACAATATTAAAACATCAAAAAATTATTTACTATCATTACACATAAAAGTTATTAAAATACATATTACAAGAAATAAGCATAAGAAAAACATATAATATTCAGAATTATATTGCACATAATTATAAAAGCTTATCTCCACACTCACCCATCACACCCCACTCACACACACACCCACTTGACACCTAAGCACACCTCTTACTCCCTCCCAAACACAGTGACCACAAATAATACGCGCCACACATTAAATCAAATAAGCATCAAAAAAGCATAAGAGAAACACAAAAATTATATTGCACATAATTATGAAAGCAAACCCTTTAACTAATCTTATCTCCTCACTTATCCTCACAAATACACCCCCTCACTCACTCTTGAGCACACCTCTTACATGTACTTCCAAACGCAGTCACCCTAAATAATATGCATACACATCAAGTCACTCAATACACTCATATTCACTGTCATACCCATACCATAAAAATTGTCACATCAAAATAATTAAATTAAATTGCATCAAATTGTTAAACTGCATCAATGGATGAAACAAAACATCAATTTTAAGCATTAAGTATTTAAGTTGATGAAGTGTGGAATTGGACTCTTTCTGAACCGCTCAGTTCTACAAGGTAAACGAGTGATGGAATTTAAATTGCGCAAATGTGGTCTACATTACACAAAAAAAGCGTTAATGTGAATATTCCATTTGTTTTAGGTTGATTAGTATTGCGATAGTGAAAGCATCCTAGTAGTATTCGAAGGTAACATTGGGTTTTGATATCACATTTACTATCACACGTCCTGGATTTATTTTTCAAGATTAGTAATGGCACTTTTGGTTCCTATAAGGCCAATATGTCATCAATCAATGGGCAAAAGGAAAAAATTGTGGAGACATTTTTATTTCGGACTTTTATTTTTGGCCCGTGGACACTTTTGGTTGGATTCGACCATATACGTGACTCGAGAGGATGATGTGAGTTGGAAAATCGTGATTTGTCGCGACTCGCCAGATAATTCAGTGAATGTGCGTGACTTGCACTGTTTCTGGTAAATTCGCGATTTCTTCACGCACGACCGTGAACATCTTTTTTAAAGAATTACTTATTTCTTCATCCGCTAGAGCGGAGCTCCATGTTTATACCTTGACATTTGATGGAATACAAAGGATATGATATACTGCGCACAACACACTTAGAACAAAAGCAATATCTTAACATGCTTAAAGACACTAAATATAATTCGCAAAATAAAGTATCAATAGATGGACAATTTCATTCTGCACGATGCGATTTTATTCCACTAAGCTACACTAATTTGAATGACAAATTATGGTCAAGTTTCGAAAGTGACAAATTTAGGCATTTCTTCCAGGAGATTTCTGCTACCTTTTGTTACGGGTTCAATAAACAATTAGTAAGTTTTTTAGCGAGTTCGCCGTCGGATAAGTTTAGAACAGACAAGCTTTTAAAGTACTTAAGGGGTCGAGCAGTCTTGTTTCAAATATCTCCGAAATGAGAGAAATTTGCCATGTTTGCTGTGAATTTTTGCCTAGCAATATTAATCATAGGTTCAAAATTGATGGTGCATATCAATGACCAAACTCTCTAGTTTTATATTTGAGCCTGATCACTTGTGTAAGGTCTTAGGAAATTATGTAAATAGGCGTGTATATTTGATGTTACATTATTGCTCACGCACTTTCTAGTGGCAACGAAGATTTCATGAATTTGCTTTGCGTCGATTTCGCCAGAAGTTCGCCTTAATATGTTGGGCACTCTATATAAATAATTACGGTACTTACTTTCAACTTGAGGGTATAAGGCACGTGCCTTAATTGGTATCGTTTGTGCACACAATTCATCGTGATTTTGCAAGCATGGAAACGCCTATTGCTTATTGCAATTCACTGAAGACTGTCCCTTGTCAACAGAGAACAAGCAGATCTCACCTACCTGTTAATGTCAAAGGTTTGGTGGCTCTGAAAAGAGCTGTTCACTGAAGACTGCTCTTGTTATAGGGGCATTCTTTTTCATTTCTTTAAAATTATATATAAACATAAAATCTATTTAGTTTGCTATACAGAAATTTTACATCAATTACAAAATGTAATGAATGTCTGATTTACACAACTCGATTTTATATTGGCATTTTTTCAAACCCGATTTTCTCGAAAGGTTGTTTATTCAAGATGTCGCACTATTTTACATTTACAGGCATTTATGGCGCCATTCACAAATATACCATGGAATACACTATGGAATATACAGTCGACGAATTTATTGGTTTTTCTATATGCGTTGCCATTCGCCTTTTAATAATAACAGGCGGATATGTAAAACTAAGCGTAATTTCCGGGGTAATTTCCCTTCAGGATTTCGCATGTACAACATTCTTTTGATGACAGAATACATAATGGTTGTCCATTCACAGAAACGGAGACTTTATCGGGTCCGTGAAATACTGAGTCTGTGAGTCTTTCTGTCAGTCTGAGACGTCTGTCCACCCTTTTTCTCGGAACTGACGGGTCACAAGGCCCTCAAACTTTGTAGGTAGGTGCGACTTGGTCCGAGCCAGAGCAAGTTTTCGTTTGTAGGTCATCCGAGGTCAAAGGTCAAGTCAAATTTAAAATGGCTCCAATCGGGCTGTAACTCGGGGATAAGGTTCCTTGACACGTGGGGTATGAAACTATAAAGGTCATGTCAAATTTAAAGTTGCTCCGCCTAGGCCTATAAACACGGGGATAATAATGTTGGTGAGTATGAAACAGCAAAGGTCATCCAAGATCAAAGCTCAGGTCCAATTCAAAGTTGCTCTAATTGGGCTGATTTCACTAACACGTCCCAGCTAGGCTTGTGGTCTGTGCCCGGGGTCTGTGACCACAGTTTGGGTCTAGTATATCCTGCCTTCGCTTGATTTCCCGGTTGTATCATAATGGAAAGGTTTTAGGCTAATATATTGAATCGGCCGCATTACATAATAATGCATAAAAATGTCCTATATTTAAATTGATTGATGCAGTAGTCATATTATGTCATACTCACTGTCATAATTATTTTAACATTTTCTTATTGTCTACAATACAGAATGCAAGGACCACCAGACCTTCGGATTGCCATCACACTCCTGATTCTCCTTGGTGTCTTCATTCTTTGCTGGACCCCTGCCATCATATTATCTATAGCAGGAGCTACAGGACGCCGAGAACTTTTTCATCCAATCACCTTCGTTGTTGTCACAATTTGTTTTATGATCGTGCCGGCATGTAATCCCGTGGTTTACTCGCTTAGGAATAGTCAGTTCAGGGCTGCTGCTAACGAATTTTTGGAAAGTATTGGTGCTATGTGTGGAAAGAAGAATACATGAACAAGTTCAACACAAAATTTTAACATATAGTGTTTGTCAGAGATATAGATAGAGCCTATGGCCTAATGTGTGATGACGATGAACTCTCTTCTGGTCCTTTCCACGGTTGACCCCTGTTGACATGAGGTCATGCTATGAAGGAGGGGTAAAGATGCGTGCGAGTCAACAGGTGAAGTGGATCGGATGCTCAGATCTGATGAAGTCACTGGGATGAAGTCCTCCGATCATACATGGACAAACAGGGCGGCGCCATTAGGGGGGCAGGGGGGCAATTGCCCCCTATGATTTCCAAAAAAAGTGGTAAAAGGAAGGAAAAGAGAAAGAAAAAAGAAGGAGAGAGAAAGGAGGGAGAGAAAGGAGAAGGAGAAGAAGAAAAGGAACCATTCCCCTTCCTGGCCATAAACTCCCCCTTCGGACATCTTGCCCCTTGTGGAATGCTGACCTACGCGGTTTTAAAGTTGTTGGTTTTTTAGGCCCATTTTCGGCAAATTTCCCCCCCATAAAAGTTACATGGTCTCTTTTGCCTTTTCTCCCAAATATTTTGAAAAAAACCTGGCTACATCACTGTCCTGACGCGACACACGCAAGTCGTGTGTCATCAGTGCCAGCAATTAGGCCTAATCATTATAAATAAGTTTACTTTCAGTCCGATATCACACATTTTACGGCTTTCATCACATTGCATATCCAAAACCTATACTAGAACGACTCTCTCAGATAGTGTAAAAATTATGCACCAATATAAATAAGCAATTGGCTTCTTAATACGGCCAGGGGAGTAGCCAGGATTCATTGGGGCTGATTTTGAAAAGGAGGACCTGTTTTGGACTTTTCCCTAAAATTTTGACCAAGAAAGCATAAAGAACCCAATTTTTTCGCTCCCTACGCTCGCGAGTGGGCAAATTTTGGCCTTTTCTGACTGAAAAAGCATAAAAAACCTGCTTTTTTTTTTCGCTCGCTACGCTCGCAAAGTGGACCTTTTCGCGCGAGTTTATTTAACTTTTCCATGCCATATTTCACCAGTATAATCTTCAATATCGCAAATTTTCGCGCACTTCGTGCACATTTGTACCATGAACTTATTCTGTTGCCAAAAGGTGTTGGATTTACTACGTAATTGAGTAGGTCCATGCCTAAAACCAGCGGGCCGAAAGGGGCCGAAAGTCGGGCCAGTGCCGAATGAAATCGATAAAAATATGCGGTTGGAAAATAAATAAATAACCCCCAAAAGGGTGAAAATGTTGCATCAAATGGCTTCATTTGTGCTTTCATTTGGAAAATTTCCCAAATTCTGAGGGGGCACATCCCCCCTCAGACACCCCCCTGCGTCGCGCAAGCGCGACGGGCAGTGCTTGCGCGCCGCATAACAAATTTCAACAAAATGTTTGCCCCCCCCTATCAAAATACCCTGGCGCCGCCCCTGTGGACAAATATTAGCATACTGGTTTTTGTCAAGCCAAAATTGCCATTTGATTTGAAGTACAAACCTGATGAATCTATTCACTGAATTTAAAAGATTTTTGTAAATATTTTGATAAAAACGAACATATATATATTTGATAAGGGCAGAACCTTGAACACTTGATAGAGGTTTCACCAATGCCAATTGTTGCGACCATTATACTCCGCAAGCTTTTCGTCACTTGCTCTGTTACCTGGTACCTTTCAGTTATTCTATGTAGCGCGCAGATCAAAGGCCCATATATGTCCAGAAGATTTGGCAGTTAACACGTATCCGAAGTTTAAAACGATTGGTTGTGCAGAAAAGGTGACAAATGCACCAGCTATCGGTATTATTCACGTGAGGAAGCTTGAGGATTATGTTGTAATTTTTCTTGTTAAGTTACTTATGTCACACTTTCCTTAGGTGAAGGTCACATGACATTTGACAAACATGCACATTGACTTTATAAAAGACACTTACACTCAGAGTGATTTTCTAAATCAGAAATAACTTTGAAAATCAATAAAAATCACAGATGTTTTGCATTTTTTGTCAAGAGAATGGATGTGCTGTTAAACATACCATATACATAATACCGATATACGGGTAAAATGTCTTATTATGGATGAAGTTGGTAATGGTTGGAGATATTTTTTCGATATGGTTACCGGGTGGGGTTGGGGCACTAAACATAAATTACCATACGGGTATGCTCCCTGGAAAGTTTTTGGTCAGTTCCCAAAGACCCCTGTATTTTGACCCGAAAACAGAGCACTAACAGACCTTTGGTTTTGATAATGTACGCTCTAGACCCCTCATAGTGCAAACCCGCTTAGTGAAAGATTTAACCGAATATGCAGTACTAAACCATTAATCGATTGTCCAATGTAAATTTCTTACCACGTGATAATATTAATCCAATGAGCGATCGAATTGTCCGCTACGGTCGACTAATCCAATCGATAATGACGCTATTGACATGTACGGGCGGAGCTCCACTGACTGAGTTTTGGGATATTTTTCACTGGTTTGCTATCATTTACTTATCAAGGCGGTCCCCCGTTATTATAAGGACTATGCTAATAATTTAAAGATTGACATGTAGAGAATTAACCATACTTGATTGGCAGAAAGTACTAAATTTGTACCTATTACGGTTTCGTGGCTCCCCTCTTGCAAATGCGACCAAGTCAGGGCGGCCCGGTGAAGCAAAATGTGCATCGGATTAACACGGGAGTTTGGATAAGATGTAGATTTCCTTTCTCTATTAATGTATGGTCCCCCGTTATTAAAGCTTGTACATGTAGTTTACAATAACTGCATGATGTAAATTGCTTATTCCTCACATTTCTGTGTTGTTGTTTTTTCAGGCGATTGTCAACCGGAAAGCCAAGAAAGACCCTTGATTGTGACTGTTCGCAGTTCCTAAAGACCTTAATATTATGCTCGCAGCTCAAAAAGACCATCTTTTACCGGTATACGCCTTCAGCTCCCAAAGATCCATCCCTCACAATTCCGGGAGCATTATAATGTATGATGCTCCCCCTCCTGACCTGCAGTTACATGTATAATTATGATAGTTTATATTTCAATGGAACTATAGTCAGCTTTTTGATACTATACATTATAAATGCAGAGTGCCCACTAATGGAAAGTGTTTTACAATTTTCATATCACAGAATCTATTATTGCATTGTGTCACAGGGATAATGGATATTGAAACATTTTTACTTGCTATTCATAATTTGTCATGTGCTATTCACCATTTTAAAGATTCACATTTTATTTTTATATTACATGTAAGGAGTACTATACACTGTAAAAATATTTTACTCAACACCGAGTAAAAAGGTCACAGCTCAACAGTTGAGTAAAAAATTACTCAACATTGAGCCCATATAGGTCAGAACTCAACAAATGAGTAAAACATTACTCAATGTTAAGTAATTTTTTACTCAACGGTTGAGTTGTGACCTATTATGAGCTCAATGTTGAGTAATCTTTTACTCAACTGTTGAGCTGTGACCTTTTTACTCAGTGTTGAGTAAAATATTTTTACAGTGTACGGACATAACGATATGTTGATTGATTGTTTAATGTACGTGGTAGGCTAATGTATATGTGATGTTAAAAGAGTTAAAGAGGTGCTATTAAAATGAACAAAATTAATGTACATGCACATGTAATATATTATGTAATTAATGCAGGATATGTGAATAGTGGGAAACTGTACATTTGTAAAAAATTTCACCATCAAGATTTTCAAATTGAGCCAATAAAATATAATTCTTTTAATTGGTGGGCATTAAAAAGATATATTTACTTTAAAAACATTCCTATTCACTTTTACCAAATGATTTTAGAGGTGGGGAGCCGACAATCATGGCGGTAGTTTCGAGTCATGCCCCGAAAACGGTATATTTTTTCCCTAATGACTGGGACTTTCAATTTAATTCTAATTCAGATTAAGCTGCAGTTTAAATTAACTTAAATGCAGAGGTTGTGATGTGTTATGTAATGACTCAAGGCCAGAATCACATTTTCCCAATTCTCACACGAATGCACAACAAGAACACACTGTTTTGGTTAAGTTAACAATATCTGAATCTTTAATGAAAAGTAAAATAAAATTATGATTAATAACGATTTTCACATGAACAATACATGTAGATGCATATACAGGGTGTCCCAGAAAAAATTACCGAGCAAATAAAATTGAACGTAAGTCGAGAAATAGACATCAGAATCAAAAAAATTAAAGTGTAGCACATAGTTTATTTTCTTGTGCATTACATACGAAAATTTTATTTGATTCGGTTGACTGGTTACGAAGAAATGAACGATTACATAATGCGTGCATCAAGTCAGTTCATTCCAAGTTTGCTCAACAGGCGCTTTTTACATACTCGCTCACCGCTTCCTAAAGTTTGTTTATCTCATTCAATTTAGTCCACATTATCTATTTTGTAACTGTCATTCATGCTTTCACTGAAGATAAATAACAGTTTGTCCAAGAAAAATTTGATTTCTGCATTTGGAAACTTTCCAACTTCAATTCTTTATGTTGTGCAAATATGTTATATTTTGACTTTCCAACGAATAACAATGATCAAGTGCTTACAGCTTTACGTGTGATTTTTGATTGATATACCATGCAACATTAATGTTGAAGTTTTAAGAGATTTAAACTTTGCATTACAATTTCTTGGAAATATTACAAAAACATTAATGTGTGTGAGAATTTTTTTCAGCCATCTGGAATTCTTTATGCAATAATTCTTTATGCAACATTTTTATCATAATTAACGAAAAAATATATTTACAAGTACCGAGCATCGTCTTACATGCTAGCTTTAATTGTCAATATCCTGCAGGTTTTCAAATTTGAACAGAACCTAATTAAATGTTTTGCAAGAAACAGATTGTAAAAAAAAAACCAAAAAGGATTTCATAGAACAAAATATAAAGCCCATTGACAGTTACCTACTAGTACGGTATACATTGAGTTGAATGATCTTTCTTTCAAACTTGGAATGAAGTGAATTGACGCATGCGTTATGTAATCGCTCATTTCTTCGCGATCAGTCAACCGATTCCAGTAAAATTGGCGTATAAGATGCAGAATAAGATGGGCTACACGCTGATGTTTAGATTTTTGGATTCTAATGTATATTTTTCGACTTACGTCCAAATTCATTCGCTTGGTATTTTTTTCTGGGACACCCTGTATACATGTCAGTAGGCCTATTATACTAATAATACTTTCCGGCAGTCTTCTTGTTGATTACGAAGTTCTGTTGCACTCAATGTTCCGGACGACTGATGTATATCCTGATTCACTTGTCCTGCGTCCTGCGAAGATCTCTGTTCAGCGAAGTTCATACAATCCTTGCACAGATGACAATTTCCAAAATGGAGATCTATATGTTTTCACCCATCATTCACTTTAACAAATCCTGGAGTCTATTCAATCTCTGTTCGACTTTCTGTCCATTGGCCTATCAGGCCTATCAAAGACACAATTCACATGTTGAATACTTAGTGTGGATGTCTGAATGAACATGGAGTGTCAGTTAATTTTGCAACGGATGTTTAAAGACATTCCCATGACCCAATGGGGTTTCTGACCTTGGTATGTCTGGTTCTTGTACACATGTGGCAAGTTGACCATACTTTGCATTGGGATTGTGTGCAAATATCTGATGTTTTCATCCTATTATTTAACATTGCAAACATCGAGACTTAGGAATAAAATTAATGCAGTGGGACAATATGAATGTTTCCTGTACGAAAATCAAATATCAGTCATTAAGTCTCAACTATTAGCTCGTTGGCTGCAGTTTTAAATGACCATTTTGTGTGTGTGGCAATGGGGACTTTGCCTCTAAAATTAGGTTATATTGGTCAAATTTCCCAATCATAGTGCATTGTAGGAATGCCTTTAAGCCTCCTCTGCAACGTCGCGGTATAACTATAAGCTGATAAGCAGATAAATTGTGCTAGTTCCTCCGTTGGCTATAAAAGTAATATTTTTGAAGCCTAAGGACCGTGCGGACTAGGAATGTCCCCCGGGGAATGTCCCTCCTCACATTCAGCCTGATTGGTGCTTATGCACGAAGTATATGTACGTACATTGGCTGACTTTCATGGTCTAGCCAAACTGACCACATGGGAAGATAATAGAGAGCTTGCGATTTCCAAACTTAAGTTTCAAACACCCGTGCATCTATTTAAATTAACTCTCATGTGATGGGATTTTGAATAGATGCATGGGCGTTTGAAACCGGGTTTGAAACGTACGTTTGGAAATCGCAATCCCTCTAATGACGTCGATATTATTAACGCAATATGCAATACTCGCAGTATTCCATATTTGGCACTCTCCTGAACGTGGCATTTTTTCCGTACATCATTTTTGCTATTCCGTGTTAAGTTTTGAAAAAAAAATGTACAAAAATGATGTACTAAAAAAAAATACCGCCTCCTAGACTGTATTTAATATAGATCCGTTTGAATCTATATACTGCACACAAAGAGTATCCGAATCCGGGATCCGAACACTTAAAACAAAAGCCATTTCTTGAATACATTGAAACTAAATTACAAAATAAAGTAGTGGATAGATAGAGAATTTTGTTCTGCGTTTGGATGTCTCATTCGATACGATACGACTTTATTTTCCTAACTTATAGCAATTTTAATAAAAAGAGAACTTTTCAGAAGTGACCAAACTTTGCAATGACTTTTCCCTGGAAGCGCACAGATGTGCATTTTGAGTGTTCGGATACTTTTTATACGCAGTATAATGTGTAGACTGTAGTAGAGCAGAAAATCGTATTACTGATGTAAATGCAATTCTGCAGTCAGGCGGCTAAAACGCAGTGTAGCGTCTGCGTTTGTTTAGTATTGGTAACTGGCGTGCTGGTTCTATGTTAAGACACCAAGATATATTTTTTATTTATTAAATTTGGATGCTTTTGTGCAACAGGTCCATGCAATATGAATGGCACGATGCACAACATTGATGTTGTCGTAATAAAATTGTAACACTTAAAATAATATAAATGCGTAGTATTCATGGCTATTCAATGCTTCTTCGTCGTTTTTCTTCTTCTATGTTCATGCCCATATCAGTACGACAGCAACTTAGCTCACTTCCGGTAATTTTTACCGGCGTGACCTCTGCTGTTACGTAACGCAATGTTGAAAATCAGGTGGCAAATACGGTTTTTTAGAAAACATCAAAAAAATGGAATACACGAGTCGTTTCTCCCTTCAAAATAAAATATCTTGTATCTTGTATCTTGTATCTTGTATCTTCATTTCCATATTGAGCCCATAGATAAGATATGAAACATGAGTATAAGGCAAAGAATAACGTGTAAAAGTTGAATTATTGTGGAAAAAATGAATGCTTTTGGTGCGCGAAGTAGCCTAAAAAATGAGAGAAAATGCATGTCACGATCACTAAAATGGTTATATCTGCAGCTTTGAGGACTGAAACGCCGGTCTAATGCTTTTCTATTGTGATAAACATTAATTAACCACAGCTTGTATTAAAATTTCAGCGAAAATGAGCGGTGGAACAACCTAGTCGTAGGTTGAAAAGTTGCGTTCTTTGAGTCCTCGTGCCGGAAGCGCACGTTGCAAGTGTCACGATGCTTCACGAAATGGATCCCAGCCGGCGCTGTTATTATACATGTTATATTGATTAATATAGCAATTAAAAACGTCTATTGTTATATATTTTATAAATGCAAAATACTCTATAGAGGTTATCCACTTGACTCATGCGTGACTTCTATCAAAAGACGCCGATTCCCGTAGTATTCCTCATTCAAACCAATTCAATGCACGACCTCGGAGTTACCTGCATGACTTTGGAGGGCTGTTTTGAAACAGTCATGGTTGCACATGCAGGTACTTCTTTTGAAAGTCCTAAACAAGGTATAGCAGTCGCTGATAGGATATGCAGCTTATAGAACACGGATAACCTCTATTGTGTAACAAAATATTGTAGTCGTCAAAGAAGGTAGTATCATCTCATTTAACTGAAGTACAAGCAGTTTTGAAAATATTATTGTTGAGTGAGATCCTTGAACACGTTGAACGAGAAATAAGATAGCAAAATAATACCCTTTGCCCGAACAAGTTGCGATGGCTTAGTGGACAGAGCGAAGGTGTGCAGTGCCGAAGGTTGAGAGTTCGATTCCCATGTTATCTTATCGATGATGTGGAATTTTTCAGTTCGTTTTTCTTTTCTTTTTTCCTCTCCCGTTTGTCTTTAATAATATAGGCCTAATGAATGTCGGTTTGAAGGCCCACTTTTTCATGATTTATTTCTTGTTCATGTTTAAGCCTAATCCTACATTCGAGTTCATATCTTTAAAAAAAAATGCATTTAAGTTCAGTAGCTTTCAATATGATATAATCAAATAAAGCATGTCAAACTTAAAAGTTCAAGAATATACTGACCGGTATAGGTATAGGCCTATCAAATAAAGCTTAGTCAACACAGATTTTCACGATTTTTTAATTGGACTAGACCCCTCCCATATCGGCAACATATTTTATGAGCTTTTATGCATACATATCAAATCATGAGATGCACGAATTTCAAACCTAATATTTTGGCATATTTGTAATTTTTACACAATGTTCAACTTACACCTCGGATTACACCTAATATAATTGGAATCAGCCAAGTTCGTTGTCTAGACCAATCCCCACAGAACACCACAGTTAAGCGGTCAAGATATTAAGTGTTTTCTTTCATTTTTATCTCGCTACTTCTGCTTCAAATGTAACGTGAAAACCTTCCTGACAGTTATTTACTAATAGGCTATTATAAATATTGTTATAATTTTTGGAATAACAAAACTTCAAATTTGCCCGAAATCGTATATTATGGCTTTCAAAAATATGAAAACTAGGATTTAAAAATATGAGTTAAAATCAAATAAAAAATCAAAGAGAGGTGCTTGCGGGGTTCGAACCAAGATCGAACTTCCCAATACATGTATTTACCACTAAGCCATACCAGAGATATGATTAATTCGGTGACAATAATAGCAATGTTATTCCCACTCAGTGCCTCACTCGTGTATTCTATTTCTGGAATGAATTAACACCGTCCAAATAATGTAACACAAACCTTTATGCTGACTTTTAAAATTGTTTGAACGTTGGGAGTATTATTTTCAAGTTAAATAACCAACAATGGACAATTTACAATGAAAGTTTCTTTGCAGGAAAAACATCGGCCGTACAATATATGGCGTGACAGTAGTCACGCACAAAGATAAACATTTCAACATGTTCAATATACGAGTTTATACGACTACGAATATACCCCATCCAAAATTCACGAAATTTTCAGGCAAGCTAACTTAAGTTATTCTATAACATGACACCCATTTTTGATTCCGGCGCTTTTTCTTGCTTGATGATATGAACATTTTTGTGTTCGTGACATGCAATTTTTCTCATTTTCCGAGCTACTTTGGACATGTTCAAGCTTCTTTTTTCCCATTTAATTCGACTTTTACACGTTATTTGTTGCTTTACACAAATGTTTGATGTCTTATCTGTGGTCAGGGTACATGAATGATGCAATATACGACCCGTGTCTTCCATTTCTGGAGCTATTTTGATCAAAAGCGTTTGCCGGCTAACATTGTGCTACGTAACCCGTGTTCACCAACCCGTATGAATTTTCTGTCGAACAAAAGAGGTCACGAAGTTGCTGTCGTACTGATATCACACTGGTCAAAATCAAATCCGTAGAAGTAATGATGTAACAGGATTATTACCATAGCAATAGGTGAAAACAATTTTTTGAATGTATTGCATTCCCTGCACATAAGAAGGCTGCACTCTTCACTTGTCATGCCTGTGTGCAATCATAGATTGAATACAATTCGCCGTAGAAGTAGTGTAAAAACAGGTGCATAAAAATGTTGGTATTCGATAAGTCAACATTTAGCTAAGTGCCTCTTATCAGTGTTTTAACTCAACACAATACTATATATGAATATTAATGAAATATATCAAAGTTAAAAGATAAAGTTATCATCATTGTAAAAACATAATGTTATGTAAAAGTTATCTGATTTGCAGCGGGCTAGAGGTGACATGTGTGCGTGCGAATAGTAGAGGTGACATGTGTGCGTGCGAATAGTAGAGGTGACATGTGTGCGTGCGAATAGTAGAGGTGACATGTGTGCGTGCGAATAGTATTAATAGACGGATTTTCAAAATTCTATAAAACTAGACTTATAATTATGTCTTATCACACTGAACATAGGTTACAGTGGCCATAGGTGGCCATTAAACTTTTTGAGTACGTAGGCCTATACCACTTCTTAGTTTTAGAGTCTTTTTTCAAAATCTTTTTCCACATTCACAACTGTATTACAAGTGCATTTCAGTTCTGATCAGCACTTACTGGTTTAGGTTCAGTACATATCACCTCAAACTTCGATAAATTTGAAAATATCAGAACAATGTTCAAAAATTCAAACATTTTAACCCAAACAAAACCCAACACATGGTTACATTAAGTAAAATAAAACCATGATGAAGTCTTAAAACAATATACAAAAAATAAAGAAAAAATAAAACATTAATTTTGAAAACGCATTTACCACAAAATCATTTAAGCATATTCAAGTAAAAAGATTTACATTCAGACTTATATACAACAAGGTTATTAACATGATGCAATTCAGAGGGAATTCCATTCCAAAGACATGAAGGGAAACAAACACTGAATTAAAGAAAGATGAAGTTTTGGCAATTTGGTGCAAAAGCCTAGAATTATCCAAAATAATTTATTGAACCAAAAAAGAAACAGGCCCAATCTCATTGATTAAATCCAAAGACTAATCTTTGAAACTTGAAAACATCTTCAAGCTTAATCAATTTCAGGTCTACACAGTGGTTTATAGCGTCATAGGGGCACGGGCCGGGGGGGAGGGCCCCCCAATCGATCTCAAATTTTACCCCCCCCCCCCCCCGCCCCGCCAATCAGACCCGGTGCCCCCAATCATGGTCGGTGCCGCCCCCCCCAATATGATGACCCACGCTACGCCACTACACTGGGTTTACAAGCCTCTCATGAAGGACGATCTTCAAAATAAATCAACATCTTTGTACATGTTGTACAACAAAGGACGTGTGATTTTGCTCTGGATTTTTTCCAACCTATCAATATAATGATTCCTTTGGTGTGGACACAAGCACAATAAAAAATATGAGGCAAAATGACAGACTGTAAAGTTTAAAGGATGACTCCGGCAATCACATTAATTAAATTATGAAGCACGAATCACGTGATTTTATTTTAAACAAACTCATGTTGACCATAAAAACGAATTAAAACAGCCGTCTCTCAACACGCGATATTCAAAATTCCCGGGCGCCGAGTGCAATGACGTCCCAGTAATACAATGAAGGCTGACAACAATTGAGCACAAATAATTACGACGTCATTGCTCTGGACAATTTCGGTGCGGGAATTTTGAATATCGCGTGTTGAAAGCCGGCTGTTTTATTCATTTTATGGTAAATATGAGTTTGTTTCAAATAAATCCATGTAATTCGCGCTGTTATAATTATTTTTCTAACATATGAGATATAATGTTGTGATTGCCGGAGACATCCTTTAGGTGCCGTATATCAGAAGTCATATTTCTGGTATATCTATAACTTTAGTGTATACATGTTTAGGGGCCAAGTGGACTTACGGTCTTCTTGCGCTCAGGTCTTCATGAAACCAGCGAGCTTAGAAATATTATTACTGTCTACATACCAATATTGATTCTTGGTGGGTTGTCCTCTATAATGCCTATAGTATACCGCATGGGGTATTCTAACAGATGGTGGGGTCACAACAAATTGGGGGGGGGTAATGTTCTGTTTAAATATGTGATGCGATCAAGCCAAATCAGTCGGAACTCGGAAATATTGATTTTGAGATATAGCCAAACAAAGAAAGTTTTTCCTTTTGTTTCCTCTTGTTTTGGAAACTCTTAAATTGCTCATATCTTTGAAACTGGTTGTTCAATTTTAATGGGGTTTTCTGCAAAATCCAGCTGTGTAAATGCGTTTTACTATTCTATAGGAAACTGAAAATTTATTATGGCCGAGTTCCGACTGATTTTGCTTGATCGCATCACATATGGTCTTGGAAGGCTGGTTAGTGCAGTCTTGTTAAAAGTAGTTACACTGCCTGATAGTCCTGGGGAAGAATGAGTTGGTGAATGGGTCCAAGTTGGAGAATCAAAGGAAAGTGCCTTGCTGAATGCAACTCCAAACAGCAATTCATAAACTTCTTCAAGCTCATCCCTGCCGGAATAAAAGAACTACCGAATTTAGGAGATCATTTGGATCTAGTTGTGTGCATGGTCATGATGGTGGAGCACTTTAAAAGGTAATGTATATTCACCAATTGTCCTTGGATGTTTATTCCTATGTTGCTATATCGTGCGGAGATCTTTATAGTAATGTCAAAAAGCTGAGGTGAAATCACACATCCTTGGCGAAATCCAACCATGCAGGGTAATAAGACAATCTATTAGTTCCCCCCATTTACTCTGACAGTACATGCAGCTTGTTGAGGGCTTTCAGGAGACAGGTGATTTTGTTTGGGAACCAAAGAAGGCCAAGTTCCTTCCAAAGTCCTTCCTGCCACACTGAGTCAACTGCTTTTTCAAAGTCGATGTAGCAACAGAAACGGTCTTCCAATGTAAGTGCCACTAATTTCCTTCCTTCCGACCACGCAGCCGTCTTGTGCTCACTTGATATTGTTCGCCCTGAGACTACAAAAATGGAAATATGTATACGAAAACTTCGCGACATTGACTTGAATACTTTTCGCAATGATATTTTACAGTCATCTTTATATACTTCTCCTTCTCCTGATCTAGATAAGCTAATTGCTCAATATGAAAATGTGTTACTCAAACTCAAAGACAAACATGCTCCACTTATTACTCGCACGGTCAAATGTCGTCCAAATGCACCATGGTATAATGAGCAACTCCGTGACTTGAAACAAAAACTCCGTCGCCTTGAACGTCGCTGGCTCTCTTCTAAATTAGAAATTGACAAGCAATGCTTCAAAGAACTCAGCAATCAATACCATGAAATGGTCAATCAAGCTAAACTTGATTACCATAAGATGCAGTTTGAAAACTGCAATTCAAAGCAACTGTTTCAACAAGTTGAGAAATTAAGCAAACCAAAAACATCTAAAGTTTTGCCATCAGAAATTCCTAATGACCCTCTCGTTGAAAGATTCTCCAGCTTTTTTGCAGAAAAAATTCAACGTATTAAAGCTCATTTGGAAGAATCACCACCATCACATTTAAGTGTTCAAACAAGCTATTCTTGCACTTCGACACTTTCTGAATTAGCCATGGTGTCTGAGGAATCGGTAAAGGAAATCATCATGAAATCACCATCTTCTTCATGCACGCTGGATCCAATACCAACATGGCTCCTTAAAAATGTATAAATGAGCTTGTTCCTATCATCACAAAAATCATCAACTTATCATTCCAGCAAGGTAAATTTCCTGATGTTTTAAAATCTGCACTCATCACACCACTCATCAAAAAACCAAGCTTAGACTGTGAAACTCTGAAAAATTATCGTCCTGTGGCCAATCTCAAATTCCTCGCTAAAACTATTGAACGTGCATGTTCTTCACAAATACATAAGTATCTCACTTCACAACATCTTCGCGGTAAAATGCAGTCGGCCTATAGATCTGATCACAGTATTGAGACAGCGCTACTTCGTGTATATAATGACTTGTTGTTGTAGACAAAGGAAAGGAAGCTGTTTTAATACTTCTAGATTACTCTGCTGCATTTGACACTATCAACCATGATATTTTTATTGACCGCCTTACCCAGAGATATGGTATTACTGGATCTGTATTAAACTGGTTTTCATCATACTTCAACAACCGCTCACAATTTGTTTCAATCAATAACACTATTTCTAAAGCGCATGTGCCAAAGGAGGGTGTTCCACAAGGATCTGTGATTGGACCACTATCATTTACCATGTACACAGCCCCTCTGGAGGATGTTATTAATGCTCATGGCTTCAGTAAAATGATTTATGCCGATGACACTCAAATATATATTGTGCTCGATGAATGTGAACGTTCATATCTTCTTCCAAAGCTTGAAAGATGTATAAACGACATTAAAACCTGGTCAAACATGAACGATTTAAAACTAAATGAGGACAAAACGGAAGTAATCCATATCACATCTCGTTTTAGACACAATTCACCTTTACCACCTGTTCAAATTTGTGACTCATTTATCCAACCTGTAAATAATGCTCGCAATCTTGGTGTAATTGTCCAGAATGATCTGAGAATGGATTCTTTTGTTAATAACATTTGTCGCTCAGCATCTTTTGCTCTGTATAAAATTGGCCAGATCAGAAAATATCTTGATAAAAATTGTACTGAAATGCTTGTTCACGCTTTTATTACATGTCGCCTTGACCAATGCAATAGTCTTCTTTATGGTTTACCCGACTCACAGATCTCCAAACTCCAACGAATTCAAAACTCGGCTGCCAGATTAATTTCGCTTACTAAGAAACGTGATCACATTACTCCAATCCTTCATGATTTACATTGGCTACCTGTGAAATACCGCATTATATACAAAGTTCTCCTCCTCACTTATAAATGTATTAATGATCTTGCACCTGTCTATCTACAAGAACTCATACAGCATTACACGCCTCCACGTAGTCTTCGATCGTCAACACAATTTCGTCTAACTAGCTCATCATATTCTACTCAGTATGGTCATCGCTCATTTTCTATTGCTGCCTCTGAACTTTGGAACAGTTTACCATTACATGTGAAAAACTCGCAGACTGTTAATCAGTTTAAAACATCTCTGAAAACTTATTTATTTAAAATTGCATACTAATGTTTATTTGTTATGTTTTTGTCTATGTATAATTTGTTTAAGCGCTTAGGGACTTTGGTGTAAAGCGCTATATAAGCATGGTTTATTATTATTATTATTATTATTATTCAGTCCTCCTTTCAAGATGCTCCTCTATACTACCGGTATTTTTTGGGCGAGGCGTTGGTTTATAGTTGGTATACAATCCAATCAACATGAACATTAAAATCACCAACAAAAGAGAACACAATTAAAGGATCTGTTGGATGCCTGAATTTTACTTTAATATGTTTAAGGTTATCATCTAAAATATCCAAAACCCCCTCTTGTTTTCAGACGGGCCTATATAAACATTTTCTCTGTACTACAATTTCACGATCTTTGGACAAAAATTCAGGTCTCAAAACAGGATTTAGTTAGCTACCCAGGGCAACTCCCAATTTCTATACGGAAAACATTGTAGATTTGCCCACCATGAAAGGAATCATCAAGCCAAGATTCTGTTATGGCAATAATACAGGATGTCCCAAAAATATCGATACCATTTTGAACCATCATATCTTTCTGTTTCACCGCGTAGGTTAACGTTAGTGGGTTTATACGGTCAAAATAATTGCACGAGTTTTCTCTGTGCAACGATACCTTTAATTCTTATGTTGTCGCTTGCTGTTTGATAGCGTTATGAACGTTTAAAACGATATCGAGACTTTTGGGACATTACGTGCGTTCAGGACGGTACAAAACAGAAAAATTCAAATTCATCTCCCCGTGTTAAATCTAAATCCACCAAAATCGTTGACGTAAAAAAGCAGCACTGAAGAAGACCACATTCTCTGTTTGAAACTTGGACCCATTGGTAAAAGATGATTTATAAAGGGTGGTCTTAACCCTGGAATTATAGTACATTATCTAGAATGGCAGAGACTTGCGGATGAAAACATCTGTGAGGTCAAATTTGGGTAGCTCAGTTTGGAGGAAAAACAAAACTGTTTTACTCAAGATGTCTTGATACGTTTTCCAACAACCCCACTCCCCCCAAAAAAAACCCTTTATTTTGCATTTTCACAAATCAAGACTTTGCAAATACTTTTATATAGGCCTATACTTAGAACAATAATTGAGCAGTTATGGGTGGTGCAATGATTATGTACGCTGTACCCCCGGTCTGGTGACTTATAGCGGGGGGGGGAAAGATTTTTGGCAGGCCAAGGGCAAGCATTTTTGGCAGGTCGAAAGGGGGGTCAAGCGATTTTTGGCAGGTCAAAGGGGGGTGCCAAGCGATTTTTGGCACAGATATTTTGGGCCCCAATTCTATTAAACGCCCTAAAGAGGTGTAGGAAAACGTTAGGGCCTATAGGAACACATTCAAATATGCAAAATTTCCTGTTCGCTGCGCTCGCATTATAAATATGAAAAGACAATTTACGGTTTGAAATTCGGGTTCCCCAAAATCTTGCATGTGTAAAGGGGGGGGGGGGCAAAGAATTTTTGTCATGTCAAGATGTCAAGAGAGGGGGGGTTGGCACGTCAAAGGGGGGGTGGGGCAAACGATTTTGGCAGACCATTTTGAAAATTCACCACCCCGGGGTACACATAATTATTGCACAGCCCCTTATGTGGCCAAAAACGTTTCAGTCTTTCTTTCCAGTACTTTAACCTTAATCTTTTGAACCGTTATCATTTAGATATCAACTCAGATAGGAGCTTGCTGGTAACCATGGTAATAATGTTTACATCAATGCATGGAATCCCGGATGCGATATTTGTGTCCGTACATATGATTTATTATCATGGCCGTACTAAATAGTCTTATTTAGTACGTCCATGATTATTTATAAATTTTGCTTTTCATGATTTCGTTTTTACATAATTTAAGCCTAGACAAAATTTACTTTCAAAATGATTTATCTCAAAAAAGTTTCAGTCTTTCTTTTTTCTTATAGACTACTTTAACCTTAATCTTTTTTCAAAATCAACTGATTTTACAAAAATGATGTACGGTGAAAAAATCGCATCCTGGATAGGGGAGAGCGGGGAGTGTTCGCCCTATTTTTTTCTGACCAGCCTAGCGATGTCAATTTTAAGGTTAGGGATGACCTGATTAGCCCATGTGAAAGCCCTATGTCTTAGCTATATACGGCCACAATCCCAGAACTATAGGGCTTACAATAGCAACAGGATGGAGCAAACAAAAAAGTTTTGCAAAGTGGCGAACTTGCCCCATATTGGGGCAGGTTCGCCCATATGGTGGGGTAAGTTCACCCTAATCCCAAAAAAAGGTTTAAACATTGCATAACAATAACATATTCAATGCAAACATTTAGCAAGGGTATACAGGGCATTTATTCTCTTCTGGGGAGTCACTAAATTTGTTGCAGGGGTCGGGTTAGGGTAAAATGTAGGGGTCCAAAGTGAGTTTGAACGTATCATGTTTACAACTTCGAAGAGATTATGGATTAGGAAATAAACGGTGGTATGAGCAATACTGATACCACATAACTTTAAAAAAACATGCTTTTCAGTTGTTTTACCTTGTTTAATGGTATAATTATCAATATTTTGCATAATACGCGGATGGGGCAGGTCCGCCCTCCAGTTTGGGGTAAGTCCGCCTGGGGAAGATATAGGGCGAACATGCCCCATCCTCAAAAGGGCGAACGTGCCCCTTGTGCACATTTTTGTATTTTCTTAAGGGTATGCAAAATACAAATCGAATAAGAAGTTTATAACTGCATTTAATCTTTGACAAATCCCATATGTTCCCAACACAGATTTCCATTAAAACCATCTGTATTTATGTATCAATGATAATACAACATTATTAATGCAAGAAAAAGTTACGTTTTGGTGTAAATTTTTTGTTTTGGCTGCAGTTCGATGAACACGTCCCTATATATCACGTAGCTAATATGAGAAGTTTATAATGACCTCTGTCACCTAATTTTGCCATCACTAAATTCCCCGATAGCCGTAGTGCTGAGAAACAAGGGGTGGGCGAACCTACCCCTAGGGCGAACACTCCCCGCTCTCCCCTATGCCTGTAATAATCGCTATATGATATAGTCAAGATTTTCACAACTCTAGGTTTTATATCACATGTGAGGTTTATCAAGTGCCACAATACGACTTTGAACTACTATCAAATCAACCAACCAAGTCCAACTGAACTGCCAAGTAAATCCACGGGTAATCCAATAAAATATTACATCCCCCATAGAGTTGTTGTCCTTAGTTACCATACACACACTACGTCCCACTACTCATTCAATCAACAAACCGGTTGATCTTTGTGTCTATTTACTCTTTGTATATAAATTCGATAATACCTATTGTCATGTGTCTATAGACAGAAGTAATTCATTGATTTGTTGAAGTGGATTGCACATAAGTTAATATCAAAAACTACAAGTGTTCTTTTCGACACGAAGTTGTTGTTATCTGTGGTAATGTACACACGCAAAACAACCGTTTAAGAAACAATGTTGATATAAATCTACGACAAACGTCAAAAGTTTTATTTGTCAAGGGTTACCTAGGTTACGGGCTGATTTTGCAAGAACATGGCGATGGAACCAAATCAGAAAGGTAAGTTTCAGGTGTATTGTATAAATTGCGCGAGTTGTGAGAGGAGTCAGGCATGTGTATTTTACCTATTGTGTTATAATACATATCATTTTGATAGCGTTGTTTGAATCAGAAAAGATGATAGTCAAGGATGCGTATATTTGTCATGTATCAAACAAACATGAACAAGGCAATCCGTCATATAAACGATATCCGGGTTAAATGAAGGGTGGTATCCGAACGATGATGAGAGAACAGGATCATGTCAGAAATTAATATTTTATTCTGGGTCTGATTATTCGGACTAATGAGAGAATATATTTATATAAAGTGACTTCCATCATGTGTGAGTAAATTATAGTAAGAAAATTAAAGTTGGTAAATTAATGTAATTGTAAACCTGTAATTTTAGACACAATTCTGGGGCTAGTGATGTTGGGTTTAGGCCTAAAGTTAAAAAAAACCTCATTCTAGGCCCCTACTAAATAATATTTAATACTAGTACCGCGGTACTACTCACAGTCCGAACATAAGTTAAGCTTTACATAAAAAGATCAATCTCACTTTCTGGGAACAGTTCATAAAAATGAATTTTACAATGTTCTTCATATTAAATTTAAGTTTTTAACACTTTAGTAAAATTGTAATAAAACAAGTTTTTAGTCAACATGAATCTCTTCCAAGTGTTTTTGTGGAACTCTAAGGATATAAAAACCCATCTTAAAATAACTTGAAAAAAGGCCTCATCAACGTTTTCCTCGAAGATGCTGAATGCTGTGTCAATTTTAAGTGAAAGCTATAATTTAGTATATTACTAATGTCAATGTTCGCATTAAAATAATAAATAAATAAATAAATAAGTAAATAAATAAAATAAATAAATACATAAATATACATGAAGTTGCGTTCTTCTTTCGTGTAAAAGAGTGCTCAATCTATAGGCCTATGGCGCAGAGCATGTATACATAAAATTACGGGCGACTCCGATGCATGGAAATTTAATACGGAAGGCATACCGTAAAACCTCGTCTACAAGCATATAGAGTGCTTCTGATGAAAGCTAAATTATTCCAGGCGCCATAATGGTGTTTGAGCAAATAAGTTACAGATCAAGCATATAGGTGACCCCGGAGTGACGTCACAAGCCGTTGACCTCCGTTGACAACAAATCCGATTCAGAAGTCAAATTTGTAGTTTTCTGTGGGTTTTTTTTTGTCCCTTTTCAAATCGGCCAAATAGGCCTACTACCATTTCTATAACTTCTCGACATGGGGCCTCCAGCTAGCCAACAACAAAAATAAAGACTCTCCTCTACATGTTCATGTGTTCAGCTTCACATAAAATGCAATTTTCGACAAGTATTTAACCTTTATTTTACCGAAATCGGCCGAGATAATTTGCTCGATTCGAGGTCAAAACAGAACGTAAACAACCGAATGAGCTCTGCTACAAGTCTTCAAGTAGTCGCTCAGCTGCATGATCTATTGTGGGTTGAAAAGCGTAAGTGTAGCCGACTGTAGCGTCATGTAAAATAAGTACCCGGATGACCGGGGTGACCTATACAAACAAGTATTATTGTAAGACCAATCTATTGTATTGGCATATTTACGCTTGTTTCGTATTCAGTTAGCTTTCATCAAAAACACTGTATGCTTGTAGACAAGGTTTTACGGTATTTGCACATTTTGCAGACAAGATATGGAACAGAAAATACAATTTTATTTTGTCAAATGGAACTGACATGACAGCGCAATACCTCGAAAGAGATTAAATTTCTCCTACATTCTACAATAATAATACCGATATATACCACATGAATGTAATAGAATATAACAGTCCCTGTGGTGGAAATAGAATTCAAATAGTGCCACTACTGTTAATATTTGCTAAGTTTTAAAGGTATGAGATTGGGATTTATGTGACGCATTTGATCATTGATGAAAACTTTGTGTCCGCAGGCAACTGAACAAATACCAAAGGAAATTCCGCGAATCATTTAAAAAAATAACCCATCTTTTAACATGTTTACCCGGGCATGTTTAAGGGGGAATTTGAGGCATTTTGAAAAAAAACAAAAAAAACCCAGATTAATTGAGTAAAGGACAACGGACAATAATCAATATGCCTTTTGTTTGTTCGGACATCAGCGGTCAGTAGCAGCACTAGGGTGAGGGAAAGAGGGGGTATTTGTCCCCACTCCACATATTTTTCTTTCCCCAAGTTTGCCCCCACCCCCAATTTTTGAGGCAAAACCCCAAAAATTGTGTAAATTTCAACTTTTTGCTGCAATTTTGAGCAAAATTTGTCGATTGCCCCCTGAAATTCACTCCTCCCATCCCTGAGAAAAACACATAAACAAGTTGAAATATAGACTATTTCAGTTGAAACCATGGAAGACTCATGACCTTATTTTTCCACACAGGGAGTGTGAATTTCGAATGGGAGTTACCTGAATGAGTGACTACATTTGAAAACGCCAAAAAGATATTTGTGTTATTTTTCACTGTGAAATTAAAAAAAACGAAAAAAAAAAAAACCCACTGAAAAAAGCCCAACCCCCCAAAAAAACAACAACAAACAAACAAACCAAAAAACAACAACAATAAAACTGCTATAATAATATTATAGTGGTTTAATATATTTAGATATTATTTCAACATCTATTTATACATCACTCATGCATAACGTTAATTATTGGAAGTGTCATCTTTTCACGCGTTATATAAAACGTAGAAACATAATCTTGAAATGCTATACTTTTGACGTTAGACGGCATCTTTTTCTTTGAGCAGAAAATATAAGATGTTGTTAATAGCGCCATTAAATATAACCACATTTGTATCGGTCCAGTTATTTTACAACGAAACTCTACCGTGTTATTCTCATATATTCGAACTAGAGAGATACATCTAACATAGAGCTATTCGTTGCCATGGAAACAAATATATAAAATGCCTGAAAGCACGATATATTGAATGAAATTATCCGTCAATGTATACACGTATTCCATTGGAGACTAGAATGCAAATAGATGCTTTTAATTCTGTTGCGTTCAGAAATTGGAACAACAGTCACAACGAATCGATTTTTCATGCAATTGCAAGGTAGAATGATTTAAAATAGCAATTTAGCATTTTCGCGATTTTTAACAATAATTTACGTTCAAATTTACTTTAAACCGAGATAATGTCATGTTGAAATATGAAAGATTTAACGCTTAAGGCGATATAATACCCTGATTTTCATCAGTACCCACCTTCTCTTTTTGTTGCAAATTTATGAAGTATATAAATATGTTCATCATCTCATGTCCTGAACTTATAAAATATCTCTACATACAAAGTGGTTTTAAACCATTTTAGAAAATCATTTTAGCCCTATATATTTTTTATTTACTGTATCCTGGTAACTGAGATGTGTGTTTCATAACAAACCATAATTTATTCTATTGAACATGTCCAAGTAGAATACATGAATAGAATATACATTAAATCCTTTGTTATACTATCTATAGAAATGTACTCACTGATTATAACACTGAATAAATTAAATAGGCCTAATCTCTTCCACATAGACAATTTAATACTACGCCATGTATGTATCTTCTATAATGTGTTGTTAGGAAAAGAGATTAAAAAAGGCTATAAGGTCATCAAAGGTCAGGTTATAGGTCAATTGGTTCAGGTCAAATTCAGGCATCAATTTTGAATACATGTGATAGTCTGTGATATCATACATGTCATAATGAGGCATCAATTTTGATATTTTGTCTATTACTGGATATATAATGGAAATGTGTGAGGTGGATATACTAAAATACCTTGGGATGTAAATGGTGAGTACAATTTAGATTGCTATAGTTGAGATGGATTGGGCAAATAAATATAAAATAGTTACCGAAATCACAAAAATGAAGCTTACGGAAAACTACCTGATATGGTGGTATAGGTGACAAAAATACAATCTTTTTCAACATTGCTGTAGTGTGGTTGTGGTAACCTGTTACCTATGGCTTAATTAAGTTTCAGTGACATAGTGTCGCAAGTTCAAAATACAAAATATAGCTCGACATTGAAAATAGAAGCATTTTAACCGGTTCGTTTTTTGATAGTTGTGGAGCACCAAGTTCATGAAGTCATAAAAGAAATCAGGGACCACTTATTCCCATTTTACATATCAACATTATTTCCCTAATGTGTTAGCAACACATATCCAAAATTTTAACGAAATCCGTTGATAGTAAGCTTTCCAAAATGAAGTGAATTTAAAACATCAGTGATGTACCACTTTTTGGCTTATACCATTAGAAGCATGTACGCGTCATTGATACTGATGCCACCAATTGAACGAGAAGATTTGCCCCAAAAACTTGCAAAAAAAATGCAATGGGTAGTACCCCCTTAACGTGAAAAGATTAAAAAGAATAGCTTATATTATATTATATAGCTACCGTAAAACCCCGTCTACAAGGATATACCTAAGAAACGCCCTCAATAAAATTGGTTGCTTGTTGTATTTGGAGTTTGAGCAAATTATACTGGCACTGGGTGGCTATGCATTCCATCTAAGTATGTTGTAACACCAATCAATTGTATTGACATAATAACGACTGTTTCGTATATCAGGATCGTATAGCTCAATTGATAGAGCGTCAGACTTTGGAACTGAAGACATGATGAAGAGAGCAGGGTCCGGGCACCGGTTCCGTTTTTTTTCATTCTCGTTTAATTTTAACTTTTGACATGTTCTTTTTATCTTTCTTCAAATCTACCTTTCTACTTTTAATTTTAGGTGTTTTTTTTTTGTTTTTTTAGTTTTTTTTTTTTTTTATAGTTTTTTTTAGTAATTTTGTGGTTTTATAGAAACTAGTAAAAGCATTTATTCTAAATAATAGCGAAACCCACGGTTAGACAGATGTGTTGTAACTACTTGTCTGTCCTCGTCTTTGCAATAAAAACCTATGTTGCACCTTTGTGCCATCCCAATTCTTGAGGAATGGTAGGTAGGGTGCGTTTTTGGCTTAAGCACGATTTTGTTTCTACTTGAAATGAAATCAAAATAAATATTGTTCTGTTGCCACAATTGCAGTTTTTTCTATATAAAAAAATAGATGAGGAATAATAATTACTCCATATTTGAATCTATTGTCCCATCAAGAATAGAGTGTCTTCAAAAACTTCAATCAATTCATCTGACAAAGGAAACTATTCTGGTCATTCAATTTTGTTTCGCTTGCACCTGTTATATCACAGGCGTTGGTAGAGAAGGCACACTTCTCTTGTCTTCACCGAAGTAGTGATGTAAACACTAACATGATTAATTACCATAGCTAGCAATGGACATACACTATTTTTGTTCCACTTGAACCCATACTATAGGCTATTCGCTGTCGATGTGACGTAATTAATCGGATTAACTACCATAGCAATTGATGAATACAATTTCGAATATATAGCCCTGCACTTCATCGTTCACGTGGCACCTATGCATTAAACCATAGTTGTCAAAGAAATGCTAATCACTCGCCATGTAAGATTAGTATTTATGAAAAGAGTGGTATTCAATCTATGTTTGGTGACATACGCGGGTGATTAGTGCAATCTGCTTGATGGTAGTTATTGCGATTATTACGTCACTTCGACAGCGAATTGTAGTATAGACGAATCCAACAAGCCAAGTGATGGTCAGAATTTATTCGGCCATTATACGCTGGTGAAGTTGCGTAATTAATCGGATTAATTACCATAGCAATAGGTGAAAACAATTTTGAACATATCGCGCTGCGCTACAAGCAGGTTACACTCATCACCTGTACTGTGTATGTCTGCAATCATAGATTGAATACAATACTGGTCTTTTCAAAGATCTTACAGGTGCAGCATGATATGGTTCAATGAAGAGGTACCGCCTGAACGTATCAGTGTATAACGCGGTATATTCAAAATTGTTTTCACCTATTGCTATGGTAGTTAATCCGATTATTACGTAACTTCGCCAGCGTATTGGAATAAAACAGGAGGATGTGAGTTCATAAGGGCAATGTCGGGGATTATAGGTCACAATCGATGTGGAGAGATGAGAGGTCCGACCAACAGCCATAGCGAATGGTTCATGTTCAACTAATTCCAGCGGACGGTCTGTGGCTAGTAAGGAATCGTCTTTGACCACATGCGCAGATCTGTCTCGTCAGGAAGATATTTAATATCCCGAATTTATAATAGGCCTATGCCTACCAGTTCCATCGTATAACCGATCTGCTAGAGAATATTTGTTACCATGTTTAATAAATTCGTATTTATCGTATAATAAAATGTAGCCAAATGTATATTATGTGTCACACGGTTTTCTGCTGAACCACTAGCAGGCTATGTTACCACATCTATGACAATGACAAAGGTGAATTTTGATGATTTTTACGATCGTCCGGATGAGCAAATCACTGAATGGGTCTTTAGTTCCCTCCTCTCCTTATCCTGCCAATATTATATGAATCAAAGAAAAATAAAGAAAAAAATAAAATTAAACAAGAAAAAAAAGACAAAGAAAAGAAACAATAAAAGAAAAACAATAGAATAAATTAAACTAAATATGAAAAAAACATGATCAAGAAAGGAGTCTTTAGAAAATGCAAGAAAATATAAATGAAAAGTTTGAACAATATTTTGTTTATAAAAGTTTGTGTGACCGTGATGAGGCTCGAACTCACCATCTTCCGATCTAAAGAACCAAAGTCTTATGCCTTGCCAAGTGAGCTATGCTCGTGAGATGCGAATTAAAGATAAAATAATACATTGTATACCTGCTTGTGTCGGTAAATGATTTGCTCAAATTCCATAATGATATAATATTGTGGAGGGCGCTAGCGTGAAATATGCTATCATCACAGTCGCTTCTATTCCTTATAGACGGGTTTCTACGGTATATTGTACTTCGTATTTTTCACCCGGGATTTTTCATAATAGATTTTTATCGGCTTGTGTGACAAAATGACCCACTTTTAACAGATTAAGCTATATATATTTCGCGATGAATCCAGTTTATATTCCTTCTTGACATATTTATATTATAACATAAGAGTAAAATATTAAAGTATATTTCTGGTCCCTGGAAGGGGTCCTCCCTGGTGTAATACATGTAGTCTCTGATTTAAAGGTTTACGGGGATGTGCCACGGTTTTGGGGTACCTTTTCAGCAATTTTGGTATAGTCGCGATCGGTGGGTTTTTAGTGGAGACCAATGGCGCACCCATTAGCTCCCATTTGGGCAAAAGTGTCCCTAAAACATGTAAAAGCGCCCAGTTTATAGCCTACGGCAAATTTTAGGTGCATGCTTTATTGGATGTGAAAATTTATACTGATGGGTGGCAAAAATAGCAAAAAACAGGCATAGAGAAAGTCAGCATCTGAAAGTGTAAGTAACACATCCCGGTACAAAATTTCTCAAAAAATCCCGCCCCGGGTTCTGGTCACTTCTTGTCATTATACGTCGTACCCGCATCCTTTGGTAATTTATACATCGGATATGCGTTTTCATTTCGCACGGATCAACTTTAGATGGGATTCATGCGGGGTTCAGGCTCCTTTCCATTTTCGACGGAGACCAACGATGCATTTTCGATTAGTAGAAAATGCGGGAGAAGAAAAATAAAAAACAATATTTGTCAGCATCAATAATGCATTACTTGCAACCCAATAACTATAGATAGTTGGTAAATGGAAATAGATTCACGTGGATCATACTGAGCCCTGCATGGGATTGAGAGTTTTGAGACACCAGTTTGCTACAGCAGCTCATTATAATACCGATTAAAGTGAATATTATTAATTTGTGGACCGAATTCCGGGACCGAATTCGACTGAGTTTTGTACCAGATGCAGGGTCGGATTTACCATTGGGCCAGATTGGCACGGGCCCAGGACTCCAAATTTTCTGGGGCCCAAAAATTGCCCTGTGCATCTTCCTTTTTAACCCCGAAACATAAGGTATAATTGCAAAATTTTCTCGCGCACTGTCCAGTTATATAACATAATTCACCTTCATTTTGGGCTAAAATAATCTGAAATTGGATTTTTTTTTCGCGCGCTTTGTGCGCAAATATCCTAGCTAAATCTTTATTCATCTCTTTCTTTAAATTGTAATGCTCCCGCCAACACCGCGCCGTCGATCTACCTAACCAAAACTTGGCACATGCCTTCCTCACGGTAAGTGGGGGCCTCCAACTTTTGGTCTGGCCCAGGGCTCCCAGAAAGGTAAATCCGGCCCTGACTAGATATTTCGAGCGCAACACGTATCTCATCCACATTTTTTTGGCGAAAATTAGATTTTGGTTCCAACATTTTCAGAAAATAATGGGCTTTCCAGTGACAATTATAGACTTTTTCCAGTCTCAAAACATATTGAAAGGCTATATAGTTGAGGGCAGAATTCTTTAAACACAATTTTCTTAATGGAGATCAGATGAGGCAGTGTTGCACTGTCAGCACTGAGCCCTTTTGTTCCTTTTTGTCACTTTCTCTCCGGGGGCCCCCCAACTTTGGAGGGGAGGGGTATGTAGGGCTGTTAAGACCCCCTTTTTCAGCGTCGCTGTCACCCAAAGACCCCATATTTTTTACGAACACATGTTCTGTCACCCGAAGACCCCCTATTTTTTCATTTGATCTGTCACCCAAAGACCCTTACTTGTTCAATTTTAACAGCAACTTTCATTTATCACTGATTTTGTCACTTATTTTGAAAAAACAAAGACATTTGAAGCGATTTAGAACTAGAAATTCGATTTTCGAGGTTTAAGATTCCATTTAAAAAAAAAGGTCATGTTCTCACCCACACCCCACATTTTTTACATTTTGCTCTCACTGAATGCCAAAAATCATGCTCTCACCCAATGACCCCATATTTTTTACATTTTGCTCTCACCGAATGCCCCTTAGTGCGAAAGTGCCAGCCCTACACCTATATCCATTTCAAATTGAAGTGCCCCCGGGCTTTCTCTATGACTGTTACAGGCATGAGAATGCTTTTTTGAAAACTGCCTGAAAAAGTGCGCGAATTCGGCCTTTATAAATACGTAAATTTGGACAACAAAACTGTCTGAATTCAGGCAAAAGCCTGAAAATTCTTATGCCTGAATGTTACAACTGCTGCTGGGTAACATTTTACCCAGTCCTGATGTGTGCCATATTATAGTTAGGCCTATGATGAACATGATAAACAACCCTTTTGTTGGGTAAAATTATTACCGTTGTTGCGTGAATATTTTACTTAGCTTCTTTTTGCTTTTGGGCAAAATTTACCCGAGCTAAAATATTCAATATTAAGCCAAAAAAAGTAACCCATTCTCCACTCTCAGAAAAAAAGGTTCAACTTAGAACCTTTTTTTTTTGTCCTGTATGCAGCGGAACCCTCAGTAGTATGAAAGTTCTAAAAAAACCTTTAAAAAGTTCTATAAAGAACCTTAAAGATTTAAATAGGCCTGGGGACATTCTAATGCATTCATTCAGGGACTCATCACACAGTTAAGAAAAAATCTTTAAGGCTCTTTATAGAACTTTTTAAGGTTCTTTTTAGAACCTTATTACTGCTTAGGGTTCTGCATACAGGACAAAAAAAAGGTTCTAAGTTGAACCTTTTTTTCTGAGAGTGTAACAATGTGTTAGGGCCTATGCTACACTGCCGTCATACATCATGACGACAATTATGGTTAGGTTCAGATATATGGTCATGCAGTCATGGGTAGGTTTAGGGTTATACTTTTCGAACTAACTTTTATTTTGCTAGTGAACCTTGGAAATAGCTGACCCACCCCGAGATACGCATACGCTCGGTGTACATTTGCGTCATAAATAATGGACTTGTTTCACGTAGACTTCCAATATTTATTTCGGCAAACCTATGGGCCCCAAACTGTCCAGGTCTATCAAAATGACCCACATTTTCGGAGGCTTTTCAATGACCCTGCCCTTTTTGACGTCAAATCTTACCAAAAGATTACTAGATTTTAGAACCTCTGCCCGCATCCCTTTCGTCACTTCAAAATTCGAACCCGGCCCCTCCACTCCTCCCCTTCGGACGTAACGCCGACCCTTTAGGCTGTGTAAAATTAATATTTTGGTTCTCGTCCCTCCCTCCTCAATTTCTGGGATTTGTCAGATTTTTTTTTTTTTTTTTTATAGATTTTTCAATTTTTTTAGACTTTGGAATGATTTATGAAATCTTCATACATATAAATAAGTTTATTAGAGAACAAGTATCACTTCCAAGTCTTTTGTGGTACTCTAGGGGTTTATCCTCAGAATCTCACATTTGAAAAAAAAAAGGGCCTCATCGTTTCTTCGAGCACTGTTGGAGAAGACCGAAAACTACTGACAATGCTAATTTTACATTGAAAAAAAAAAAAAAAAAAACACCTCCCTCCCTCATCAATTCATGAAAATCCTCTGGACGAGAACCAAAACATTAATTTTATACGGCCTTAAGTAGTTAATCGCAATATCTTGGACTTTATTTGTATATGCCTATACATCTTTATTGTCTGGGTAACTTTCGTTCAATTTATGATAAAAAATCATTTTCGTTTTTCCTCTCTCGTTTCAGACGGACATCTTTGCAATAGAACTCAGGTGACAGTCAAGAATTAAATAAGAGTGCTATCCATCTCGACAGAGGGCACCGTGCCGGTTGCTGGAACAGATCTGGAACAGACACTAACATCATGGGTGACAGCTCAGC
The DNA here is from genome assembly GCF_039555335.1 of Amphiura filiformis. Lineage (NCBI taxonomy): Eukaryota > Metazoa > Echinodermata > Ophiuroidea > Amphilepidida > Amphiuridae > Amphiura > Amphiura filiformis. Next base: position 13,696,537 of record NC_092638.1, read on the forward strand.
TGGTGTCGTCGACAAAGTTGTGCGTCTGAGATTCTCTTCTCGTGATGACACCAGAAGAGACATCCAGGATTGGGCAAAGCCAGCGAGACGATCCAGCGATGATGAAGATCAAACGACCATGATTGGTGGACAGTTGAAAGATAATGTGACCGAACAGCGCATGCTCGAGAGTCGTCTGTTTGACTTATCCAGAGAACGATATAAATTCATGGTGCAAGTGGCGTGGCAAAGAAAAGCATTCCTTGATAAACAGAAGAGAAAGACTGGAATGATGAAAGATTTGTTAAAAGGGGTAGATACATCAACAGTGCAGCCTGGTAAAAGGAATCAGTCAGAAAGATTGCAAGAGAAAATTGAAACTTACAAGGGTTTAGTGGATACCACTTATGGAGATGTAAGTAGGAAACGTAAGCACGAAAAGGCTGGAGTTGCACCGGAGAGTGACGATAGTTTGGAAGAGAAAATACCCATATTTCCCAAACCAATTAAGACCGCTAGTTTTGCTAAAAACAAACGGGTTTTTCAAACTGAAGTCCAACCTCAACGACATGACAAGACGCGCAGCTTTCCGTTGGATAAAAGAAAAGTTGTGTTTCCGTCCATTGGAGCTGAGGACCGAAATAACAGGATACCTGATCATGTTGATGGGCGCCAAAGTGTACCTCCTAATTTCATGAGGCGTGATGTAGGCATACAGCGCCAAAATACAGATTTAACGCGCCCAAGAACACAAATAGCAAGACATAGTATTTCAGCGGGAGCTATGCCACGATTTTTGAAGTACAGAGCATCATACGATAGACGATTTTCGTCGCTAGAAAGACTATTGACGAATCCATATGATGGGCATTCCTCTGATCGTACACGTGCGGTATTTTCAGGGGTGGATGACATGTCTAGTTTGTTGAAGCAGCTACCTCCTACTACGCCAGTCCCAACTATTGAAACTACACCGATACCGCCATAAAGCCATTATGTACGACTTGGTCTAATTTTAATTTTGACATCAAACTGCTGAAATAATAATATTATTAGTAATGATTGACACGGAAGGTTTCTGTCCATTTTAAGCAAAAATAATAAGGTACAGTGAAAGAAACACCACCATGACCACTGGCTATTTTGGCCGTTTAATGTGGAGTTCTATGGGGGGACTTAATGTCATAATTATGACATGCCAACATGACTTTGCTGGCCTACAAACACGTCAAATTTCAATTAGGTATAAGTTGAGATATGTGTAAACATTACAAATGTTTATGCTAAAAGATCAGATTTGAAAAATGTTTAACCAATTTCATTATAAGATCGTACATCATGGCTTTAAGCACTAAATAAGCAGTTTGTTTTAAACACTTTGTTAATGTTAGGGTTAGGCCCCTAGAGGATGTCCCTCAAAGAACTGTATCGTCAGAAACTTTCATCAGGTATTTTAATGCCTGACAATAGATATTTCATACTTATGACAATTGACTGCTCCTTGAATTACAGCAATTTTCAAATCACATCTCATTTAAAAGGGCATTTCGTGATCCACAGCCTCATCCCCCCACTTTTCTCAAAAAAAGTTGAGATTTTTATATCACTGGAAACCTCTTGCTACATAATGGTTATGTACAAAAAATTTCTTGCAGATTAATTGTTCAGCAAAGATATCGTGAAATTTGAATTTCGTTCTGGTGCACCAGAACGAAATTACAACACATTGTCTATGGAGCAGTGTAATACACACAATCATGCACAACTCGCAAACGCAAAATCGGAATCAACTGAAATTTTGGGAATAAGCTTTTTTCGTGGATATCTACTGAAAAATGACATAAAAAGAGGATGCTAGGATCACGAAATACTCCTTTAAAATACATTCCAGCGAGTCACCAGCGCGGCGTTGTTTCATGACCACTTAGGTATAGGACATTTTAGTTTTGTCTATACAGAAGTATTTAAAAAATATCAAAGGTTTGTTTAGGTAAACAAATCCAGTAAACAATTCACATCTTTATCTTGGATGATGGTTTTTCTCAAAAGTGACTTGGTTCACTGCTTCTCCCGCGGACCGACTGTAGCCTCATTCCCAGGGTGTGATGGTGCAAGCAGTGAGTCATAAACGTGATATAGAGTGTATGAGCTTATGTCCCGGTTCATGGTGGTGGCGGCCCCTTTCTCCTGATCCATATGGCCTCCGCGGGAGAAGCAGTGAACAAAGTCACTTTTGAGAAAGCCATCATCCAAGATGGCGAAAGCTAATGATGTGAGTAGTTTACTAGATTTATTTACCTAAATAAACCTTTGATAACCAAACCAATCCTACATTTGAAACTGTTCAGTGTATTTAAAAAATATAATTAAAACTATATTCGTACTTGCTCAAGTAGCATTCAATGCGAATTTTAATGGGGTTCTTTTATGATCCTTTAAGTGGATAACATGGCCTAAATGGGCTATAGCGTTCTTTCCTTAAAAATTCCTCCACAACTACTACAGCAATGAACTACGCTACAAAATATATTCCCTATTTTAAAACATTTATTTCTTTTAAAAAAAAATTATACAAATTTCTTTAAAACATTTGTTATCAATCATTGTGATTATGAAGTTTTAATTACAATGATTATTTCATTCAACATTCTGTTATTGTACCATAGGTGGCGGAAGCAGGTGGACAACATACCCCCCTAAATTTGTCCATTGGGGATGCCCCCTAAAAACCATAAAAGCAAAAATAAAGCAATAATTGTCCTGTGCATCTGCCTTTTTAGTCCGAAAAAGTGTTTTGGACCAAAATATGGTAACTTGGTTAAATATTACACGCTTTGTGCACACTGGTCCATCAAATGCCAAAATTCACCTTCATTTTGGGCTCCAATACTGAACCTGAAAATTTGAGCGCTTATGCCCAAAACCGGCATAAAAAATGCCTGTACCCCCTAAATATTAATGCTTCACGCCACTGAATTGCACTGAAATTTTGTTGTACAATATCAGGTACAATTATGGGAATAGGGTGCAACTTGCTAGACTTGAGTCCAGTCCTCGTTTACGGAGTTTAGGTTTGGGGTAGGGCAGTCTTGTAATAAGACTAGTATAGAGTTGCACCCATTCGGTAATTGCTCCCAATATCATACACAAAGGGTTCACATATTCTACGAGGGGTATCAAAAAGTTTTAGAAATCGCCCAGAAGTGAAAGAGCTATATCAATGAAATTTTGTCAGTGCAATCACTGGTCCTTATGTACATTATGGTCCAAAATCTAGTGCCACCTGTAAATAAAGTAAACATACCTTAATATGTACATAAGGACCAGTGATTGCACTGACAAAATTTCATTGATATAGCTCTTTCACTTCTGGGCGATTTCTAAAACTTTTTGATACCCCCTCGTATGTTCCCTCCCTCAGAATTTTGAAATTGAGTTTTTTACAAAAAAAAAGTTAAAAAGTTGCACTTTGGTCCATTGAAATTTCACAAAGCATGCAAAATGTAATATTGAGGGTTGAGAACCAGAAAGCCATAACTTAAGAAATGCCATTTAGAAAAAAACAAGTTTTAATATTTCTGCAATGTAAGTATCCGAGACTTATCTCACTGTTTGACCAAATTGAGTTCGGGCTAGGAAGCCTCAACTCGGGTTTGAGGCTTTCTGGTTATCTGCATTGGCTATATTGAGATGTAGCTATTAAATAGAATTGTGCTATATCTGCAATATGAAGTTAGATTGGGATAAAGCTTTATGATGGGAAGAATCTGTGAGTGCTGGTGATTATTACTTTAGTACCAAAATCTCAAAATGGCCAATAAGTGAGTTAATGCTTTCTGGTTCTGAACCCTCGATATACAAGTCAGGCCTACTGCATTGCTTTAGAGTTGAATGGACCAAAGTGCAGCATTCAAAACTGCATCTTTTCTTTTACAACGAGCCATTGTGATCAGAGATTGCAACAATGTTTGACATAGTAAAATTGACTCAATTGTGTTTAACAATATGTGCTACCCGCTACCAATTAATTTAAGAATTTGTTAATTTTGTAAAAAAAGTTATTCAAGAAAGACTTATGGGAGGGGTGTACGTAGACCTTGTGAATCCTTTATATTCATATGTCATATCTTTATTATAAGGCCACCTTAATTATATCATGAGTATCAAAGCTTGAGAGAAATTGAAAACCTAGTGGAAATGCATTTTAAAAAATTGCAAATTTTTTATGTGATTTTTTATGTGGAACAAGCATTTTGTGCAGATGTCCGTTGCAAATGCTGCAATAGTATACAAATAAAAATCACTGGTACAAAATAATTGTTGAAACTTCAAAACTTGTTGAAAACTTGAAATCAATTAGGAATTCTGAGTTTATTTTCACCTGTTTGTTAAATAGAGGATTTAACTAACATGTGCAGCAGCTTTGAGATTCAGGATTTAATTAAGGTGGCCTATTCATTCTCCCTTTCATCATGAAGACTTAATGATTTAAATAGGCCTATACAAATGTATAAGTATATGCATACAATGGTATGCAATTTTTAAAATCAAATGTTTAAGTATGCATTACAATGTACATTTGTGACATGATATGGTCCATGGGAGCCAAAGGTGGCAAATTTGAAACTGAGATAAAGGTAACAATAAAATACATAAGAAATTAGACATCTAAAAACTTCACAACTTTATAATCAAGTATGCTAGAACTTTGGTGTTTTCAGTAAATGATAGCCTATTGTCTATAATGTAATAATTACAGAAACTCAATTGTCAAAAATGCCTCCTTTGGCCCCCATGGACCAGATCGTGTCACATTTAAGTATGCAAACAATGGTACGCAAATTTTTACAATAGCTTACAATAAAAAAAGACCGATTTGTGAAATACAACTGTCACAAATATTATTGTTTACACCTGTACATTTGATGTTGGCTAATAAAAATAATACAAAAATCTCATTGCAGCAGATATTTAATTTAATTCATGATTTTGATCACAATATGCAAAGTATACTCGATTTCCCCAACTGAAACTGTTCAAGGAAATCGAGTATACTTTGCAAATTGTGATTTTGATCACAATATGCAAAGTATACTCAATTTCCATGAATGGTTTCAGTTGGGGGAATCAATGAATTTCATATATACAGACAGCAAAGGAATACCTGTTATTTTCATCCCTGTATACATCTAAAAAAAAACCAAATATCTCATAATTTTAAACAAGCAGCCAATAGCTGCATCTACATGTAGTAGCTTGGATTTAAGACTTTATCCTTATAGTTGATAAGAATTCTGTAATCTCATTGGTCAAACACCACTTAGATAAAAATCTGTAATACCTGCGTAGTGCGTACTCCTAATTAATATACAGGCAGGTAATATTTTCCGTATTACCTGCGTAGTCATAACGTATACGTAACATAATTCTTGTGGTATCCTAAGACCCGCGCATACTTTACGCCCGGCATGGCTGCACTGTTAAATAGCAAAGAAGAAACTGTCCTACTTTTCAGTAAGATTATTTAACTAAATTCCTTCAACAAAGTTTACGAACAAGTCGGAAGATATAATATATTCAAGTTCACTCTCTCTCTCTCTAGGTGCCATATCCTAAGACGTTGGCGATCATGTCGTGCCACAATTCTCTGTTATAAGCCATCTCCAGAAGCTCTGTCGCTTTATGTTCAGCTCCCCTTTCTTTTAGCCAGTCTTTCAGATTTGATAACCACATCACTCTCTTCCTGTCTCTGCTCCTTGTTCCTTCTATTCTCCCTGTCAATACTAGGTTCTCGAAACCATCCTTTCTGAGGATATGACCAAGGAATTTGAGCTGCTTAACTCTGATTTCAAGTACATGTAACAGCTTCCTGTTCACATTTGCTCTACTTAGGACATCGTCATTAGACACTTTATCAGTCCACAGGATCTTCATCATTCTTCTAAGGAACCACATCTCGCAGCTCTCCAATCTTCTTTTAATGTCTGTTGTTATTGACCATGCTTCACTTCCATACATTAATACAGGGACGACATAGCAGTTGAGTACCCAAATTCTGGTCTCTATACTGAGGGCACTGTTTTTTAGGATCTTGTCTAATTTTGAGAACGCAGACTTAGCCAGTGCAATCCTTCTCTTAATCTCCTTAATACATCTGGCATCTTCTGTGATTAGACTGCCAAGGTAGTTGAAGGAGGAACTAAAGGATAAAATGTTCACTAAAGGATAAAATAGTTACCGCCTGTTTATTCTCACGAAATACGGAACAATATCTACGGTCTGGTGCCGTATTCCATTCAGCCTCCGGCTTCATGGAATACGGCACCAGACCGTAGAAATTTCGCCGTATTTCGTGAACCAACAGGGTGCAACTAATAGTATTGGTTGAAATTGGTCAAAAAATAAAGACACTGTGATCCAAAATCTCAAGAAAGATGCAAAAGTTACAGATAGCTCCATTGGATGCCCTATTGATTTTTTACAAAGCGTTCTCAAACAAGAGAAAGAAGTACCCTTCTTTGAGAGCACAAAGAGCTGTAAGCATATTACACAGCAGAACACAACACTTAAATAAAATCTGACCCAAAATCATGTTTATATTTCAGTTATATAAGTTATAAGTAACAGACCAGGTAATCAGGCCAGTAATTGGCATCACCAACTTTGATCAAAATGATAAAATATGCAGATAAAAATATTGGAGCAAGGCACTTATATTAAATGTACATGATATACATTAAACAGTCTTTGTGAAAGGGACAATGCTCCATCAATTCACTGAAAAAGTGTTGTCTTAATGCATGTATATGAAATAATTATACATGTATATGAAATATTTTTATGGAAATAAAATATGAATGAATGAATATAGAGCCCAAAGTTCTCCATTTTACAGAAAACGGAGCAATTTCATGGAGTTCCAAGTAGAAAACGGAAAATGGACTTTTGCAACAACAGGCCAAAGTTAAGCTTATTTGGGTCTATTTTCCAATGTACATTTAACAGAATGCACAAACCGATTTAATATTGCACTGAAATTTACTTCAAATTTATCATACTTGCCTCTGGGGGTCATATATTTGCAGTTTCATGACCTTTTTCAGGGGTTTTTAATTATGAAAAAATAGGATTTCACTAGAGTGGGTAAATTTTTATAGTTATTTTTAGAAAATGGAAAACAACACCAAATTTAACATTTACAAAACAGAGAATTTCGGACTCTAATGAAATACATGTACACGGAGGTTTTAATGTCTGGCATTGGTTACGTGCTCAAAGTACAACATTCCATGATGACAATCCAACTTAAAAACCGCTGACGCGCAAGACGCCGCCGCTTTGCGGCGCAAGCGTTCGCAATTGGGGCATCACGGTCAGAGGGAACGGAGCCAGTTCTAAGAATGTCTTGCACAGAATGTCAGAACAGTCCGATAAATAACAGCCAGGTATAATAAAAAAGTGCCCACAAATTAAAAGCCATAATGTACAATCTTATAATAATCATTAATTGGTGAATTTTTTCAAACCTGAATTTTGGCACAATTGCAATGTTTACATAGATATGTCCCAACCCATCTTATATCTAAATGGAATCAGCCAGGTCCATTGTTTGCCAGGTCAATAGAGCAATTTTGACGCCATAATGCATTGTTCTATCATGAAGTCTCCCAGATAACTCCACATTAAACGGCCAAAATAGCCACAGGGTTCTTTTACCTTGTTATTTTGGCTTAAATTGGACAGAAACTTTTCCTGACAGTTATTGCTGATATTATTTCAGCTTTTTGAGTAAAGAGTAACAAAATTAAACTTTGATGCAAATTGTACATTATGGCTTTAATTATAAAAATGATTGAACATTTCTGTTAAGAGTAAATAAACTCAGCAGATTTCTTGTCATGCATTAACAATACCCAAAATTTGGATATAAAAATATAACTTGTCAACTTAATTTTAGAACATTCAAGTTGCAAATCACTGCAGCTGATAGGAGTATCCTATAATGCCCTGCGGAAAGTTTACAAAAAATCCCTGACTTTGAATTACTCACTTATCAGGGGTGCTTAGAATTTTATAATGCCATCAGGTTTTGCCTGAAATTAGTACATGTACATTGTATGCCTAGATTCATTCCAGATCAACTTGGAAGTTAGTGTTCACCACTTTCTGAATAAAAGAGCTGTCAAAATATTTAATCTCTATGTACACATAAACATCTCAAAATAAGTAATTACTCCCCCTCCCCCCCTTTCATACGATTGCCCAGAAAACAATAAAACACCGGTCCATTTAATGTAGTGAGGTCCAGACTTGAAAGTTGCACTTACAACAATATAAAAATACTCAGATATCATTACACAGATTTCCTTCCATTACACTGAATACAAAATCAATAGAATTTACTGCAACTTTCAAATCTTAGGTTACATTGATTTAAATGTACGCTGTGATGTCAATATTCAGTCAATTGCTACAAATGAGGTATCAAAATGTGCAGAAATAAATTCTGCTTCCAACGCATTTTACAGATTTATAATACAATAGCCTGTTTTTGAAGAATGGCTATTATTTAAGGGGGGGGGGTAATTACTTTTACATATAAACAATGTGCATGTAAAAGATGAATGCAGATTGTAACTCCAAATTACTGTTGAAACCATAAAAATAAAAACTACACTTATGTAAAGATGAATACACTACAGATTGTGAACTCCAAATCCCTAAATGACTCCACAAAGACTAACTCTTGAGAACAGATTCTTCAAATTCAGCTTGTATACTTTGTATTAGTTGTTCATTGCCTGGTTTCAGTATGTCTAATGCCGTTAGCGCCATGGCTTTAGCTTGATCTAGTGTAGGTTTCTGTGCTTCTGGTGCCCCTGTAATTTGGTAAGCATAAAATGAAGAGAGATGGCTGTATTAATTTCAGTGGTTTGGGTTTATTTCATATCAGCATGCATTAATAGCAAATGTTGACGTATGTTAAAATTAAATACAAACCATCAGGTGTGAAGCACACCCTTCATGGATTGACTACATTGAATTAATATTGAGGGTACCCTTAGCCTCGCAGCAACCTGCAGGTGTTGTGAGGGGGCTTTGGCTTGAGTTTGACCCAAACCCCCAAGGGTTTTTTGTTATCGGAAGGGAAAGAAGAAATGAAAAAGGAGAGAAGATGAACAAAGAAGTCACTTGGTACCCTCGGGATTCAAACTTTAGACTCCTCGCAGGCCAAGCAGAGGATCACCGACCGATAGCCACTGGGGTTTCGCTGGCCCAGCCAGTGATTCCGTGTATATATGGGGGTGATTATTGTGTTATGACAAGACATGGGATGTATGCATGCACAGTGGTTTTCCTTGTACTATAAGACTCTGTTAGATTGGGCAGTGTTAGGGTTAATAAAGTAAGATTGCAGCATTTGTGTTCTCTCATGTGCAGGAACCAGAAGTACCCCAATGCTGACTCTCCCTGTTATTTTACTTTCAACTTCTTGCATGTACTTTTAAAATAATTTTCTATAAATCTGTGGTGTTATTGGTTAATATGCCCATGGTCTCTTTGCATTACCTGGGGCTCCATCATCTCACAGGTTTGGCAGGAGATGGCCTCCCGGGGTGGCCTATAACTTAAGTTGCCTCCTCCTGTTAAGGGTGCTAAGCACCCAGATTGTTATAAGGTCACCCTTCACCTCCTTTTAGAGTTTTGTGTTTTATGACCGTAATTTATTTTTTCCTAAATAAAACTAGTTATCAAAATAATAATTAACTGACTAAGAATGAGAATAAACGATATAAATTTTTGTTTTTACCATTCTCTTTTTATCACAGTGGATGCCAGCTGTGCCGACATCCACTACTCAAAATATTGGACCTGCCTGTTGTCTAGCACATGGTAGAGGATAGTAAAAACAAAAATTCCTATTGATTATTCTCCAATGAGTACATGCAACAGGATTAATTACCAACAGGATTATCTCGTTAACCCGCTGCTTCCTTACGTCTTCGTGATTATATCTTACCTGATGCTTCAGTAAATTCCCTAGTATGATTTGGATGAACTGTATTGATATCATATAATGGATGTATACTAGGGACTTCATAGGATACATTGCCCATATCAGTTGAGCCCATCAGCGTCTTCAATCTCTCATCCTGTGAGAATTTGATGCCAACTAGCTCACCATTTTTCTCATATACCTCGACTAGTTTGCTGTTGGGTTTTAGATCCAAGTAATCAATTTTGTATTCATAATTTGCCTGTAAAACAAAACAGGAAGAACAAAATGTCAGAAAATTCAAACACACACAGTTAATACTGCCTTACCATGACAAAATGGTACAGCTATTGCTTATCTATTATGTTTATGGAATAAGGCCATTTTAATTTAATAGTTAGTCTTAAAGCTCCTCAAAATTTGAAAACCTAATGCAGAATGCAGTTTTTTAAGGATTTTTTTACCTTCAATTTTGATAAGAATATTTGGTAATCCCATCATTGAAACACTGACCTTCCTGGGGGCCCTGCAAGAGCCATACACATACAACACAACAACAACAACAACAACAACAACAACAACAACAACAACAACAACAACAAAGCAGCAGCAGCAATGCCAACAACACCTCTGGATCTGCCATTGATAATACTATCACAATTATTCTTAGGCTGGACAAAAATATCTGTGCGTTTCTGGTCGCACCTTCTCATACATGCAGACCCAAAATATTTTTGAGTGCTTTCAGTCATTACAATTCATGGGAATAGTGGTTGTCCAATGTAAAAATGTTTAATAAAAAATGAAAGTTTTTCTGACCGAGCGAGTCATATATTCAACACCATGTGGCCGAAATTCAAAATATATTTAAAAAAAAACCAGTTAGCCGATCAACCAACTGGTCCTTGGTTACTGGAAACACATTAACATTTTTGTTCTGCATTACCCATATGTCCTTTCAATTGACGACCTACAGTTTGTTACAATATGGGGTTTACATTTTCAGTAATAAATTGTTTTGTAAAGGGAGATGGACCCTGTTTGACTTGAGCATGAGTATCTCCAACAGCATCACTTTTACTCCTCGCTCTAGCTCCGGCTCTAGCCAGGTAAACCCTGTCAGTCCGAAACCCCGTCAGTCCAAACCACCACTAGTTCGAATTTTAAGCTTACCTAACGCTAACCCTAAACCTAACCCTAAACCTTACCCTGAACCTAACCCTAAACCTAACCCCTACCCTAACCCTAAAATTTGGACTAGCGGCGGTTCGGACTAGCGGTGGTTCAGACTGACGGTGTTTCAGACTGACGGGGAGACCCTCCTCTAGCCCTAGTACACTGACCTTGCATCCAGATATAGTTGCTGCACCCTTTATGCAATCTTCAACTTTGGTTTTTAATTCCTCTAACTCTAACTTGTTTGGTGCTCTCAGATAATACTGCAGTTCTGTAACCTCAGGAATTATAGCAGGATCTTGGCCACCATTACTAATGACCCCTGTAATAAAAAGAACAATTTTTATATTAGGCGATGATAAAAGAAACCCAAAAACCTGTTTTACAAGTCCTATATGACACGGTTTCAGATTTGAAGCAGGTTTGACTGCCAAAAATGGCAAAATATAAAGTTTCAAAAAATATTGTTTTAAATATGTTGTCTAGACTGAAATTTTGTGCAGAATGCATTTCTGAAGTCAGAAATGCACAATCTGTCATTGTTTTGCTGATATGAGCATTACAGTAGAGGCATATGCTTTTGACGGAAATAAAAATATGAGATCCACAAGTGACAACATCATCACAACATATTTGAACTCTATTGGCATACTTATAAAGGCTCTGCAAGGCTCACATCATGTTGTAGTGCAAGTCTGACATCTGATTGGTGCACACACATTGAATATAGGTCACATGATTGCGCAATATTACAGGTACTAATTGTTCCCGATTTTGCTCAAAAATGGGGTGGCGAGTCAATTTGATAAAAAAATTAGAACTTAAAAATATGCATTTTAGCACAAGTTTGATACTATATCCCTGTAGTACTGTATCATGGGAATAACTGATTAGTTTTTCTGAAGTCAGAAATGCAAAATCTGTCATTCTTTTCCTGATATGAGCATTACAGTAGAGGCATATGCTTTTGACGAAAATACAAATATGAGATCCATAAGTGACAACATCATCACAACATATTTGAACTCTATTGGCACACTTATAAAGGCTCTGCAATGCTCACATCATGTTGTAGTGCAAGTCTGACATCTGATTGGTGCACACACATTGAATATAGGTCACATGATTGCGCAATATTACAGGTACTAATTGTTCCCGATCTTGCTCAAAAATGGGGTGGCGAGTCAATTTGTTAAAAAAATTAGAACTAAAAAAATATGCATTTTAGCACAAGTTTGGTACTATATCCCTGTAGTACTGTATCATGGGAATAACTGATTAGTTTTTTAAACATGTCGCCCTCATATTTTTTTTTTTGCGATTTTTCAAAATGCCAAATTTTACGTAATTCACAGATGTCACAAATTGTTAAAAAAATTAGAAAAGCAAATTGAGAAGGAATGGAGATATTAAAGTTATACCCAAGTAGGAACTTATACTGTGCATAACTGATTAGTTTTTCAAGCCTATAGCTCTTGTAGTTTTCTTGTAATCCCGATTTTTATAAATGGCGGGAATTTTTACACACATCAAAATTTTAAGGGGTAGGGGAAACATTTTTACATTTTGCAAGTTTTTCCCTTAGTTAAAATGAACAAAGTTAGGTATCAAATGAAAGCCCATTCAATACTGCATAGACTGGTAGGTCAACTATCACTGTAACACCTTCCTATCAAGAGTTATGATTTTTCAAATAAATTTTTTTGCCGAAAACAGCTTATTTTGGCATGTCAATTGTCACGAGGCATGTCATATTTGAATGATTCTGCACGCAAATGATTAAGTCAATCACAAAACAAATACCTGAATCCATCAAATAGTACCCTCAGCTGATATGTTAACATTTTAAAGGGCCATATCTATGTATATTGTAGACTCTATGAGTATACAAAGTTGACATGTGAAAATTTTTGTCACCCAAAAGTGCATTTTTCGGGCAAAATCGGCCACAAATCAACATTTTGTAGCAAAACGATGTACGATGCACGCGTTTTGACAAAAAAAATCATGTTCTACAAACAATTTTACCCTAGAAAAGACACCTTAGAAATTAAACATAGCTATTTTCACTCTGGAGTGAATTTTTACACACTTTGGCAGTGAAACCAGCTTCAAATCTGAGACCATGTCATATAAGTTCTTGACCTGTATCGCTCCTCATGGGCTATATATAATTGTTCACTCTAGCACTTTATAAAAACAAAACAAAAAAGAACTTAATATAAGAGCTGCAAAAAATATACACTGGATATTGTAAATTAGGGTATCAATTATCTTGCATTATAGGCCAGATGTTGGTGACCTTAATGCAAAATGTTTGAAAATGGCGAATATTGCGTTTTGCACATCTAAACTCTTCAAAATATTGGACCCCTACTACTTTCAGAATCACCTGCCCTGTGGCCCGGGACTACCAAAATTTGATGATGGGCAATCAAAATATAGACTGATATGCCTGGTGGGCAACAGCATTTTTAAATGACATAATAATATAATTGGAAGACTTATTAAACAGTTAGGCTTGCATTCTAAATAGTGTCACAAATTCATAACATGCTCAATCTGACGTTATTGACGAACGTGTTCATACTACGCTTTATTCCGTAAAGTACGGGTATTGTTATTTATAGAGGGCAATACTATGGGCTGTATGCATGGTTATGTACAAAAAGTAGCCCGGGTTCGGAACAGTAACCTGGAACCTGTGCACTGTCTACACAAATTCAATATTCCAGCATGTATATTTGTGAACAGCCTCGCATAGTCTATAATTTTTTGTTACTTCTGCCATGGTCAGAGCTGTGTGTATCGCGTAAACTAACAGGTGATAAACAGTCGTGCTGACTGGCTGATCAACATTCTTGACAACAAGACAGTTGGTTTACCCATTGGTCGTCAGCGAGTATTAGGGGAGTATACATGTAGACCTCATCACTTCTACGCGAGTGCCGATCACCTGCGCATACCTCGACCACAGCAGAAATAAAAAAATAACTTTAAATTGTGGGGCAGGTGCAGTGAATGACAACAATCTCGCAGCCAGTTCTGATCAGGGTAACACATCTGGCTGTCTATACATCCTATGGGTATCATGGGAGAGCAATGTCTGAAATTGAATGATTTAACCAGGCTGAATAAGAAATCAGATGACACATGACCTACCATGAACTCTCCATCTTGGTTTCATCTGCTGTCTTAGAACAGAAATGGCATTATAACACATGACGGCTGCATCCAATGCATTCAAGCCTTCCCATGGATATGCTGCTGCATGAGCTGGTTTACCAGTGTAAGTGATGGCCATCCTGTGAACAGATTATATATATAGAAACATTGTGTAAGGGGTGGCTACAACAGTGATGGTTAACTGCCACTGCCTTGACAATACCTGCGATTGGGCCTGGTTTTAATGTTCGGAATATGGTTAATGTTAGTAACTTTTTAGCAGGTTCACCGTCAGACAAGTTTAGACTATCAAACTTGTATAATGGCGAACCCACTAAAAGCTTACTAATTGTTATGAACTCCCATCGTATAAGCCTATGCCACAATTTGTTAAAACCTTTGTTTTACTTTGAACACTGTGTGCGGCAATTTTGCTTTGATACCAGTGTGTGAGATATATATGAATATTTACATGTACTATTATAGATCAGATCTTGGAGGAGTGGAATACATGCCCTTACAAGGGGTGAATCACTCTAATGTTGACCTTAAATGCATTTTTTGAACAAATTATAAACCTGAAGAATCACAAGTTAGCTTCAAAAATTGCATATTATTGTCTCAGGCTTTGTGTGAATTTGTTCCAATTTGTACCATATTTCACAATTTTAGTGCCAACTTTGTTCCTTCAAGTTATATGCCATTGAATATTAAAATTAGATTAAGGGTAGACGAGGTATTGTTGGTCGGAAGCAACCTAAAAATCGATTTTCATTATCTAGATCAATATATTATTGAAAAATAACACCTTGATGTTTTGCAAAAGTTCATTCTACAAATCGTATACTTTGCAAACTTACTTAATTTATTGTTGTTAAATGAGTTATGTACGTTTTACAAAAGTGTTGTTGTTTCAGCCCTCTATACAACGTAACTCAAGAACCGCATCACCTATAAAAGTATATCTGTGATATTTTAATTCTTCTATACGCTCGCTATGAATTGAGCAATGCAGTTTTGGCTAAAGCTCAATACCATTCGTAAGATGTTGTGAGCTACCAAATCACAACAGTTTAAAATAGCTAATAACCTTAAATTAGATGTTGACCTATTTATCGGAATATCCCCCCGGTGTACTAGACCAACCTGCGACCAGGGGCAGAAATGAACTGCGAACTGCTTTAACTGGGCCTTCGGATCGAAACTTTTCCAAGGTTTTCCTGACTAACATTTTACACAATAATAGTGTAAAACTGATCACCAAATGGCTTCATTTTGATACTCATGTTGTTGACTAAGTGGGGCACATCCCCCCTAAAACTCCCCCCTGCATTCCGCAACCACAAGGGATGCACTTCGCAGTCACATTTCATCACTCATCATGTGTCCCCCTTGATCAACTTTGGATTAACATAACATAACATAATAACAAGTTATGATGCCATTGCTATTTGGCCAAATTTAATACAAATTGTCAAAGTTCCTCACAAAGATTGGGTAAATTATGGCTACAGTAGAGCAAAATTGGGCTATTTTGTGCAAAAATTGAGAAATTTTGAAAAAAAAAGACATATATCAAAATGGGCCTAGAAAAAGGGGTCATCAGAAAATGATACCCATGTTTACAGCACATCCCTGAATGGTCTTTGTACTTAGTAACTTCCCCCTAGACTTACGTACCTTCCTAAAACTAGCGGTGTTGGAGCAGAAACAGTGAATGGTTTTGGGTGTACCATCATAGCAACATGGATACCATCAAATGCCTTGGCTTCAATGAGCTTCACTTTCCCGGCCCCTCCTTCTTTTGCTGGGGTGCCCATTATTGTCAGTTTTAAGTTTTAATACAATAAAAGTTTTAATACATCCAGGGTCATTACTTACGTTTGTAAAGCGAGTGGTGTTGGAGCAGAAACAGTGAATGGTTTTGGGTGTACCATCATAGCAACATGGATACGATCAAATGCCTTGGCTTTAATCAACTTCACTTTACCGGCCCCTCCTTCCTCTGCTGGGGTGCCCATTACTGTCACCTATGTGGAAAACAAAATGCCTGAATCAAGCAATAACTCCAACAAATGCACACTTGAAATTTATCACTGCAGCTTAACAGAAGATAAACTGATGATTCATATAATGACTGGAATGGCAACTACATCTTTGGAATATCAGTCATCATCAGTCGGCTGCGGAGCAGGCGCCTACAAGCTTTCTCCAACTGTTGCGATCTTGGGCAAGCGAAACAATTTTGTTTGGCTGCAGCATCCCTTCAGTATCTCCCAGGAGGTGCTGTACATACTGTAAGTACAGTGTCCCATGTCGTCCCGGTTTCCTCTTCCCATGTGGTGGAATATAAAGGGCATATTCTTTCACAGGCTCGTCATCTTCAAGACGCAGTATATGGCCGAGAAATTTGAGTTGATGAATCTTGACTCTGGCAACCAGTGGAGTGGTGTTGGTCAGATTGTAGATGGTTTCATTTGGGATCCGATCCACACGCTTGACATGTTTAACATGACTCTGTAGCAAGATGTTGCAAAGGCATTGATCTTGTTTTCCATGTCCTTGGTGATTACCCATGACTCGCACCCGTACAGAAGGATAGTGACACAAGTTGTCTCAAACAGCTTAATTTTTGTTCCGATTGGCAGGGATGAGCTTCTCCAAAGGCGTTCCAGTTTCCAGAAAGTGGCCCAGGCTAGTGCTTTTCGTCTTTTTAGGTCTCCAACACTAGAGCCCATTTTGGAACTCAAGTACTTGAAGTCTGTGACATGGTTGATGGTACTACCATAGACTTCAAGTGCTGGCTGGGTGTTACAGTTTGCAGTCATATATTCTGTCTTAGGAGCGCTGATGACAAGGCCTAGATCCGCTGCTGCTGTTGCAGTCCTAGTAAGCTGTGACTGGGCCCGGGCTATAGAAGATTCCAACAGGGCAATATCATCAGCAAAATCCAGGTCATTCAGCATCCTAGCTTGACCGACGTGGGTAGGTAACAATTCCAACATCAATTCCAGAAGTTGATTTCTTCAGGAGGTAGTCTACCAGGATAATGAACAGGAATGGTGCCAACACATCACCCTGAAGCACTCCAGTTGTTACTTGGAAAGGCTCTGAGATACTTCCATCTACCATAACGGCACTATTGGAGTCCTTGTAGAGCACCTGGATGGCATTGATCACAATATCAGTATTCAGTAATTGGCAGTTTTTTAAATATTACCCCATACTTAATTGATTGTGACATTAATAAAGTCACCTACCAACCATCTAGCAACCTTAGATAAATGCCAAATGTAGGGGCCACTTGGGGTGGAGGGGGCACTCATGCGTTGTGACCAAATTATTTCAAAACAGTCCCTTTTTTCACCCATCCTAGTACTCTACCCTAGAGTTGTAATGTGTATAGAAGTGTCTGTATGATGATCAACCAAATTGATTACCTTTCCATCCTTTCCTCCATTGAGCTCCAAGGCAGCTTTCACAGCTATCCCAGCAGCTATGCCAGACTCTGCAATCAGATTGTGTCCACATGCATGGCCTATATCAGGCAATGCATCATACTCAGATATCACACATACATTGAGTCCATCATCAGATCCATAGGTGGCCCTGAAGGCGGTGTCTACCACAAAGTTGCGTTCTACTTTGAAGCCTTCTTTTTCTAAAAAGTCTGTCAGTGTCTGAAATCAAAATAACAGAATAGGAATTTTGCATGTTAATTAAACATCAAGGAGTGTTTCATGATCATAGCATCCTCTTTTTATGATATTTTCAGTAAATATCTACAAAAAAGCTTACTCCCAAAATTTCAGTTGGTTCCGATTTTGCGTTTGCATGTTAATGCATGATTATGTGTAATACACTGTTCCATAGGCCACTGTTGTAATTTCATTCTGGTACACCAGAACGTAATTCAAATTTGATGATATTGTTGCTAAACAAATTAATTTGCAAGAATTTTTTTGTATATAAACATTATGTAGCCAGAACTTTCCAATGGTATAAAAATCTTTTTTGAGAAACAGGGGGGATGAGGCTGTGGATCACGAAATGCCCTTTAAGTAATACACATTTTCTAACTTTGTTTTACAAACTCTGAAAACAAAATGAAAACAAGACAATATTTTACCTCAGGCCTAAAAAAAATTGTTTGATTGGCGTAACATTGAAAAAAAATTAGGGTAGGTCGGTGGGCAATTTTATTTTTTATTTATTTTTTTTTACACGCATTTTAAGCTGAAAATCGCGAATTTTTTATTTTTTTTTAATTTTAATCTTTTTTAAATTTTTTTTATTCATTTTTTGCAAAAAATAAGAAAAAAGTCTAGGGTCGGGCCTATTTTTTAGGATTCGGTCGGGTTACGCCAATCAAACAATTTTTTTAGGCCTAATTAGCACTCCCTAAGAGTTCTAGTTTATGAGACTACACATCCAATCAATTTGAATGCAACTTTATCGCTACGTCACTAGCCACGACTAAATGCTGCCTAAATGTCTTTCATTTGCCACTTTTGGACAACCTAGAAAGGATTTGGAAAAAAAACTTACCTTATGAGCAAAATGCTCATTATAGTTCAACTCTGGCTTGGCCCATATAGCTTGGCTAAGGTGGTGTAATTCTGCAGCACTGCTATCTATCTTCTGCTTGGCTACATTGTATCTAGATTGCCAGTCATCTACATTTGATGATGTCATTATGCCACGGCCACAAGTAGAAATCTTTAAGAATAAAATTACGGTAGATAAGTAAATTATGCGGTGCGTAAAGCATGTCCCCACCAAATTAGAAGATCAGAAAATACGACTGGGGTTCATTGTAAAAGAGATGATGAAGGACTTTGCCAGTAGGTGAATTGACTGTACTTTATTATTTACTAGTGGGATACCCGCGCTTCGCGCGGGTCCCCGCTAGATGAGTAAATTGGAGCGTTCACTACAACAGGAAGAATTACTGAACAGGTAGAATCATTGAAAAGGTACATTTTGATGCTTGTGATTTCCGTTTAACGGTTTCCATCTTATTTATTTAATTCTGTTATTTTAGCTTTTTTCCTTACATTTCGTGATTAGTTTCTTTCTTCCCTTCTTTCTTTTGTGCCCATTTTCATTTAGTACCTTTTTGTCGTGTTCACCCGTTATCATAATCCCTTGACCCGTCCATGTACCTTTCTGTCCTTTATTTTTCCTTCTTTCCAGTATTATCATGTCCACTGGTCTCTGGCTGGCAAGTCGCGTGGCTCTGCGCCGTTCGCCACGCGAGCTTTGGCGTAGGCGATTACATGACTTGGCGCCGACGCGTTGCCGGCCAGCTGCAGTGATGCGAGGCTGGCTACCGATTTTCATAACAAAAACACTGTTTTTCCCTATTTTCAGTGTTTTTGCAGCCAATTCTGGACCGTTTTCAACCAAATTTTTGCATTACCGTCTCAATATATGCCTCGATGTTCCGTATGAATTTGCCGACATTTGGATCGAAACTGACAGAGCCTTTAACTTTCATACCCTCACGCACGCACCCCCACAACATTCCCCTATTTATAGTAAGATGGGCTGTACAATAATTATCTTTCGGGGAATGAGGAAACAATTTTGCCAGAGCAAAAGGGGAAAAATTCCTGGAACTCAAAAAGTCACTTTTCAACACAATTAATTTAGCTTTTTTTTGTCCACTTTATCTGTGGAGCTAGCTGCTATCCATATACAATGTACCTGGTTCAACTAAAATGAAAGCTAATATATGTTACACAGTGATAGGCGACTTTTCCTGGGGGGGGGGGAGGTCAACTCTCCTTGTGGCTCAACTCTCCTGGATCTCCCCTGAAGTCATTTATCTATTGGTTGTTTATAATTATCACTACCGGTATCATTTGAAGACTGAGCTCTTCTTATAATTTTGAGGCAGAGATTATATGACTTTTGAATCCTTTCATGACCAAGGACACTCGCACGAATAGAAAGACTTGTTGCTCGCAACACAAGAATGGCAAAGGTGTAACCCGCATTTTCTGTTTTTTACTGCCCATGGTCTGTGCAATAATTATGAAGCAATTTTTGGCAGGCTGGGGGGGAAGCTGAACAAAGGAAACACTTAAATATATGGTCATGTGTCATATGGTGGGGCACATTTTGCGTTACAAGCACTGATTTTGATCATTTGTCCTCCTTTTCACTTAAATTGATACATGTCTAAAACTATACATCTCACACCAACAAAACTATACATTTTTGGAAGGCTTATGTTCCAAGGAATCCAACTATGCAAAAATGAAGTTGGTATACATCAGGGTGCGTAAGAAAATATATAGGGTGATATCATGAAAAAAATTAATTTTACTAGTAAATTCATAATTTATTGCATTTGCTACTGATATGGAATACCTCAAATGTAATCTAATTTTGTGGCAGGCAACACTGAGCTTGAATAAAATTTATACTTTTGCTATGTTATGAATGACCAAAGTGGTGATACAGGGTGTGGAAATATACGAACTTCACACACAAAATGTTGATTACATTTTTTTTAATATTTTCTTTAGAGTGTATCCTACATTTATTTTAACTGCATATTTGGATTCCTGGGGTAAAAAGCTTTCCAAAAATGTATACATTTCCTATCTTAGGGTGTATAATTCTCAAGATACAACAATTGAAAGCCAAAACGCATGTTGTGACTGAAAGTCTTGACATTTGTGTGTAAGTGAATAGGAAAGATTGAGGTTCTTGTGACTTGCGGTTCTCAGTGAATACTTGTAAACACGATTTAGATCAAATTAATAGCTGAATAAGAATAATGAATGATCAAGCTTTCATTTGAGGTATGATTTGCAAGTATAGCACACAATTTGGCAATGATATAATTTAAAAATCAAAAGATGCCATGTCTCCCATAGAGAATGCACATACTCCTCCACCGCTTATCCACCAGGTTTATCTTCGTTAACATTTTGGTATACTAATTAAACAAATTGGCATTCCAAATTGAGAAACATATTTGAAAATTAGAATAATCAGGCTGTATAATGAGCCCAAATGCAATTGGACCAAGAATAGCCCTGTGACAACAAGTTAAATCAGAAAGCGGAGAGAAAAATGTAACGTCACCAGGTATTTTGGGGTCCCACCATAAGACGCATGACCATATGCAAATTTTCCTTTTTTTTGTTAGGACAGGGGGTTCTTAATACAGGCCATCCAGCCTTCTGAGAACCTCCTAATTCAATGTATGTGTTTAATTGTGGTGCTGTTATATTTTATATTTGAATGAAATAAAGATGAATGAATGAATGACTTGACACATTATGATATGGGCTGGCATGCATTTATCATTGTAGAGCTGCCTTAAAAATTAAATGAAGTACGGTAAGCTTAAAGTTTAATGTAATTTCTACGTTATACATGAAGTATTACAAACACTGGCATTTTATAGTATTGATGTCACGTACATGCGTTTTGCACACAAGCGGTTTTCTCCAAAATAACTGGACAACTGCCTGAGAAAATTGAAGTTTCCACAGCATTCCTTTCACATTTCAGCTACTTTCTATGGTGACAGGTTACAACCGGAAGTATTGGGCTAGATTTACACTACATTGAACAGGGCTATATAAAGCGACAATCGATTGATTGCTAGCCAATGAGCGCTTTTCATTGAATTGTTAAAAACGTGTCACGTTACTTCGTTGGTCAAATATCAATCGCTTGTCGCTCACTGCACTGATGCTGTGGAAATGGTATGAATTTAGCTTAGACTGCGGAGGTGTGTCCGTTTCTCGATCGATGATTGGTCCAAATCTGGCTAACAGCTGATAAGGGGCGGTGCAATAATATGGGGGGGTAGCATTTATTTACATTTATTGCCAGGTCGAAAGGGGATGGCAGCTCAAGGGGGAGGGGTTTAGGGTACAAGTGATTCTATAGGCTTACGCCATTTAATTTCTTGCAGGAAATTTTGCATAGTTCCCCCCTATCATGTATCACCCGGGGGCCTAGGCCTACCCCAGGGTCATGAATAGGCCTACTCAAAATGATCTGCCAAAAATCCCCCATGGCTGTGCCAAAAAGTCTTTGCCCCTGAGGCACCAAAATACATTGCCCCCCCCCCCCCCCACGCCTTTGATGCATCCGTGCCAAAAATAATGCAACTTACATCATAGACTGATGGGGGGGCTACTTATCCTTTAGGGGCTGGCATTTTCTTCGGAAGGGGGTCCCAAACTTACAAAAAGTTGGTGTCAATAAAATTGCGACCCCCTATTTTGGCAATAAAAATAAAAATACAACGTAGGCCTACCCCCTAAACAAGCTAAAATTGTATTGAAATCAATTGTATTGGACCAAAGACATTCTTATTCAATGCTGCATATAATGTAAGTGTTTGATTTATCATGCTTTTATACTGCTCTGTATTTTGTACTTGTTTTACACATATTAAGGATTCTTTGGTTTCATGTTGATTGTATTTTGTATGAAATTGTATTGAGCTAACAATTTGGATAGCTGATTTGTTTTAATCAGCTTTACTTTTTTGTTTTTTCTGTTTTCATGTTTACCTGTAGGCCTATGTGTTTTTTTGTTTTTGCGCCTTAGATTAGATTAATTTTCTAGATAAATGGCGCATTGTAAATGCTTATTTATTATTATTATTATTTATTAAAGGAGGACTTCGTGATCCTAGCATCCTCTTTTTATGACATTTTTCAGTAAATATCCACGAAAAAGCTTATTTCCAAAATTTCAGTTGATTCCGATTTTGCGTTTGCGAGTTATGCATGATTATGTGTATTACACTGCTCGAGACAATGTGTTGTAATTTCGTTCTGGTGCACCAGAACGAAATTCAAATTTGGCGATCTTTTTGTCTGCAAGAAATATTTGGTACATAAACATTAGGGGTGGTGCAATAATTATGTGTACCCCCCGGGGGTGAATTATAGGGGGGGGGGGGCTGGCATTTTCTTCGGAAGGGGGGTCCCAAACTTACAAAAAGTTGGTGTCAATAAAATTGCGACCCCCCCTATTTTTGCAATAAAAATAAAAATACAACGTAGGCCTACCCCCTAAACAAGCTAAAATTGTATTGAAATCAATTGTATTGGACCAAAGACAATCTTATTCAATGCTGCATATAATGTCAGTGTTTGATTTATCATGCTTTTATACTGCTCTGTATTTTGTACTTGTTTTACACATATTAAGGATTCTTTGGTTTCATGTTGATTGTATTTTGTATGAAATTGTATTGAGCTAACAATTTGGATAGCTGATTTGTTTTAATCAGCTTTACTTTTTTGTTAACTCTGTTTTCATGTTTACCTGTAGGCCTATGTGTTTCTTGTTTTTGCGCCTTAGATTAGATTAATTTTCTAGATAAATGGCGCATTGTAAATGCTTATTTATTATTATTATTATTTATTAAAGGAGGACTTCGTGATCCTAGCATCCTCTTTTTATGACATTTTTCAGTAAATATCCACGAAAAAAGCTTATTTCCAAAATTTCAGTTGATTCCGATTTTGCGTTTGCGAGTTATGCATGATTATGTGTATTACACTGCTCGAGACAATGTGTTGTAATTTCGTTCTGGTGCACCAGAACGAAATTCAAATTTGGCGATATTTTTGTCTGCAAGAAATATTTGGTACATAAACATTAGGGGTGGTGCAATAATTATGTGTACCCCCCGGGGGTGAATTATAGGGGGGGGCAAAGATTTTTTGGCAGGCCAAAAGGGGGGGCAAGCATTTTTGGCAGGTCGAAGGGGGGTCAAGCGATTTTGGCAGGTCGAAAGGGGGGCAAGCAATTTTTGGCACAGATATTTTGGGCACCGTTTCTATATTATGCTCTAAAAAGGCGTAGGAAAACGTTACGAACACGTTCAAATATGCAAAATTTCCTGCTCGCTGCGCTCGCATTATATGTTAAGACAATTTAAGGTTTTAAATTCGGGTTCCCCAAAATCTTGCATGTGTAAGGGGGGGCAAAGATTTTTGGCACGTCAAAAGGGGGGGGGCAAAGGTTTTTGGCACGTCGAAGGGGGGGCAAAGGTTTTTGGCACGGCCAAAGGGGGGGGCAAGCGATTTTGGCAGACCATTTTGAGAATTCACCCCGGGGTACACATAATTATTGCACCACCCCTTATGTAGCCAGAGGTATCCAGACGGTGTAAAAATCTCAACTTTTTTTGGGAAAAGCGGGGGGGATGAGGCTGTGGATCACGAAATGCCCCTTTAAAGGAGGATTTCGTGATCCTAGCATCCTCTTTTTATGGCATTTTTCAGTACATATCCACGAAAAAAGCCTATTCCCAAAATTTCAGTTGATTCCGATTTTGCGTTTGCGAGTTATGCATGCATGATTATGTGTATTACACTGCTCCATAGACAATGCGTTGTAATTTCGTTTCCTTTTCAATTCTAGACTTATCAAATGAGACGATCATATCTAGTGAATCATCAGGTGGAAGTGCCATCGGATTGAAAAATAACTTTTCTTGCTAGACCAAATAAAGTGTTGAATGCGCATATGCATGTTACCCACGAATTCAAGCCTTTTTCACCTGTTGTACGCCATAAAATTTCACTTTCTTAAATATCTTTCAATATTTTATGTGTGACTCATATACACTAGAAATCGGTGAAGACTTTGAACGTAAAATAGAATTTTATTACATATATCTACAAAGAAATATTTTGGTTATTACAAATTTTAAGAAAGAACCAGGTGTAGGCCTACAGTTAAGATTGTGTCAATTCTTCGAACTCTTTCCAAAGTGGCTGTGATTTAACATTACTGTATTATTTCGAAAGATTAGAACAAATGCTTCATATAAATATAAAGTTAGATTTTGTATCTCGTCGCAGGATGAGGATCTCGGATGGATTCGTGGGTAACAGGATCTGGAAAATAGCAATTCCTATTAAATGTTTTTAATAAAAATAAAAACTACTTTTTTGTATGTCAATAATTCAGGCTGCAATGGCACTAAAATGAATTTTAATCAAAATACAAACTACATGGAATATTTAGAATGGATCATTATGGCATTTTGGGTAAAAATTTTGAGAATAATGAAGTTGCCTAATTCAAATAGACACAGCAAACAGTTTTATATTATTATTTTAGTAAAATCATTCCATATTTTCATGCAGCAATATTCTATTAACTCGTGTTTGACAGTTCCTATGAACTAAAAACACTATCAATACATTGTTAACTATAATTTAAGTAGGGATTCGTGGGTAACCAAAATGTTCGTGGGTAACACATATTTGAAGGTATGTATTGGTAAGCGGCAAAATATAAAATATTACAGAAGGTTGGAAACCATCATGCGGTTATTCCTCCATTGTGTTTCAATGATTCCCGTTTCTCTAACCAATTGCATTTACCCAAAAAATTGTAATTTAGGATAATCAATCAAAACTTCATGATACAGCTTCAGTATACCTTCAAGAGGACGCTATTAAACAGGACTGTTTTGGAACCTATTTCGCATGTTTTCAAAATGTTAAGATGCATAAGAAACATATAATTTACGAGTAAATCCTTGGATTCGTGGGTAACGCCGAATTCGTGGGTAAAGCTATAAGTACTATAGTACCGTTTGGGGTTTGCGTTTCTTAGGTGCATAAACTGTAAGTACCGGTACTGTAAAAATTATAGCATACCCATGGCTCGAATATGTGCTGATTTAAACTTAAAATAAACAATCTCCTTGTTTTTCAAGGTTAGCCTCTATTCGGAATTCGTGGGTAACAAAAGGTTAAACCGTCGTAGATTCTTTTTTTAAAGCGGTGAACGTATTTTTACGATTTACAATTTTAAGCTCTTGTCAAACTAAATTCAGTGTCCAAAGTCATTAAATGTTAATTTAAGTTATGGCAATTATATTTGCTGGACTCGTGGGTAACAGTTGATACGTGGGTAACGTCAAATTTGATTTTATGGAATTTTATGAGTAAAACGTATTTGCATAAAATAATCACTTGGACTTCAGAATTATAAAACGAAACGTCGTTTCATGATATAGTCATTTATGGCATATTCACTTAACATTTTTCAGAACGATCATTTTATTTTTGATACGCGGGTAACAAAATTATTAGCCAAATTGACTTAATGGCCTCTAGAGTCCACAAACTTTGG
Source organism: Amphiura filiformis (assembly GCF_039555335.1). Classification (NCBI taxonomy): domain Eukaryota; kingdom Metazoa; phylum Echinodermata; class Ophiuroidea; order Amphilepidida; family Amphiuridae; genus Amphiura; species Amphiura filiformis. The sequence continues at coordinate 13,722,998 of NC_092638.1, forward strand.
TGGAATTCAATCGTTTTACATATGATGAGAGATCATGCAATCGTCTTTCTAACGGTAATAATTTCATTTTGATTGAAGGACATTCAATGACATATATGGTGCTTTATCTTTGAATTCGTGGGTAACATCAATTCATTTAAGCCATCATAACTTGTCCCCTGGTATGACTTGCTTGTAAAGGCCTATATGCACAAAGAGAGCACATTGGACGTGACATGATATGCTCCATCAATAACGTGATTTCCTTTATTAATGACATTTTAAAGTGGAAAGTTAACATAGAGAGAATTTTGTCCTGCTTTCGCTGGACTTGACCGGATACGTTTCAACACAGGTCAGCGTTTAGGGTATGGATTTCACGGACATGAGGTCGACGATTAAAGGTATGGAGGACATGAAGGGCCGGTTTATTGACCACCTTTTCTGGCATTTCTGGTCAGTGAAAAGGGTACCTTTTTATGGTGGTCGGTGAAAAGAGTGCATAAATATAAGTGATCAGTGAAAAGCCTCCCTTTTTACAAAAAGGTCAGTGATTAGGGTAGGTATTTTCACATGCTCGAGATCCGTGTTTAGGGTGTGAAATTTGCGGGTCTGCTTGATGATGACAACACATAAAAGCATATAAGTGGCCCCCCTGGGGAAAAGTGGGGGGGATGAGGCTGTGGATCACGAAATGCCCCTTTAAATCAGTCTTTTTGAATAAAATAAACACACTCTCTACATCTAGTGACTCCTTACATGTTGGTCACTGATGATCAAAAATTCTACATTAGTTTTCCAATGATATGGTGTTGTCCGAGCAATATGCCCTTTAATGGCGGGGAGGGGGTACTCAATATTAAGATGTACCTTATGTGCACCCCTTATTTGCTCCCAAAAGACCCCACATTTTCCTTGTTTTAAACCCATAGACCCACTTCCTCCAAACAAGAACCCATATCCTTTCCCCCCTAAAGACTCCCTTCTCCACCTAAAGACCTCTTTTTAATTGTTATCCCAATAGGCTAATTTTTGCTCCCATGACCCTTCTTGTAGAATAATTCCTGTTACAACATCAATCTGCAACCAATTAAATGACCTACTAATTTGCCCCTGAAAGAACTCATTAGCATTGGTCTAGCGATCCCCCCTGAAAGACAGGGGTGTCGCTAGACCAATCAGATTCTGGGGGTGTATAGCATATTTTGTTGACAGAAATATTTTTTCCTGTAATAAAATTGTGAATTTTTAGACAAGACGGCGTTCAATATCCGGGTGGGGGGGAACGGATGGTAAAATGTTTACCTCAACATTGTTTTCATTATTAACTATTATAGGTCTAATGTATAACAACAACAGCACAACATGGTAACACATTAATCGTTCATATGACTCTTGTAATTTGCCGACAATCTAATGGTTTTGCCGACAATAGTCAATTTTTGCCGACAAAATTATGAACTTATGAACACCCCCATACCCCCCATCTAGCAGCGGCCATGCTGAAAGACCCCCACTTGTGACAGCACATGCATGTGTCTTTACTATTGGAGTGCCCCTGGGGTTTGATGCCTTCTTTGACTACTTAAATGATCACACTGTCTGTCTTTTAACATTGAGTTTTAATATTTATTTCCACTGTACAATATAAAACGTATTAATATATTAGTGTGTATGCAACAAAACTTTGTCCAGACATTTATAGATCACCTAAAACAGGCTCATACTCAATGTCATACTTCTGTCATCTAGCTATAAATGATTGCATTGCAACCAATAGGGCGATTTCACAAAAGGTCATAGTTCAAATCTGCCTCCAAAAGACATGATGCATGGAACAAGTACAAAGCAAATGAGTCAAACAATATCACTTCAACTAGGGATTTCTTTTGTGCTTTATGCACGCATCATCAGGCAAGATTTGAACTAATGACCTTTCGTGAAATCGCCTCGGGGGGGGGGGTGGGGGTACTCAAGTTTGGTTTGGGTAGGGACGTGCCGCTGAGATTTTGGAAGTAGACCCATAAATATACCAATTTTTCAAGAAATTTGGACCCATAGGGGGTGTATGATTTTCATCTAATAGCCCATTGAACAAGAAAATTTTAATGAAATTCAAAACTTAAAAACTCACATAATGTCGGCCTGTCACATAATCAGACGTTTTTGACATTTCTGAGAAAATTGGTACATTTGTTTATTATGTTCTACTCTAAAACCATGCCTAAAAGCGGCTTAATTAGCAAGATATTAATTAATTTAATTATGTCGATTTGCGAAACCTTGAAACATCTGTATCACATAACGATGTATTTGCAAATCACCTATACTGCGCAAGCCCAGTATGTCCCAGTATGTCGTATCTGCAATTTGAAGAATTTGCTGTTTCACATAGTGACGCATTTGTACGACACATTTGCGTGACTTTTTCTTTGCACAATAAAATTGCTGTTTTGTCCTTTTCACATAGTAACATATTTGGGAAACTGTTTCACATAGTGGTCAACATAATTATTTGCGCGACTGTTTCACATAGTGACATATCTGCTTGCCGACATATTTGTCATTGAACGGCAAAATTGTCATTAATCCTTTTCACATAGTGACGTATTTGATTTAATATTGATTTTTTGCAAAACAAGTTATGCTCAGATAGTAATAAGTGAATTACATTGAAAATATGATATATTTGCATTACTTTTAACAGGTTTTAATCAACAATAATGTTTTAATTAAGATTATTATGCAGCAAATGAAAATTGCCTTATTTTGCAAATACGTCAGTATGTGATGCGGCCGACGATAATAGGTGTTTTATATACATGTACATAAATATAGCAAGGGGTCCACAACTTTCCAATGAATTTTAAAACCATAGTACAAAATACAGAAAGTACACATACATTAAGACTGCATACTATCTTTAGGGCAAGGAGGGGAACTTATGAAATGGTTAATAGCAGCCCCAGTAATATAATAATAATGGTGTTTATATAAATTAATAAAGAGATTATACCCGATGAATATTGACTCAATATTGGTCTGTGTTTAATGCTACGCTCATGGAGGGCAAATAGTCCGGGGGGGGGGGGCACTCCAACTTTGGAGGTGACGCACTGTTAAGACCCCCTTTTTCAGCATCGCTGTCACCCAAAGACCCCATATTTTTTTACGAGCACATGCTCTGTCACCCGAAGACCCCTTATTTTTCCATTTGATCTGTCACCCAAAGACCCTGACAAGTTCAATTTGAACAGCAACTTTCATTTTGCACTGATTTTGTTACTTATTTTGAAAAAAGGTTTTTGTGGCGCTATTTCGGCCCTCACCCAAAGATTCCATTTAAAAAAAGGTCATGTTCTCACCCAATGACCCCATATTTTTTTAATTTTGCTCTCACCGAATGCCCCTTAGTGCGAAAGTGCCAGCCCTACACCTATATCCATTTCATATTGAAGTGCCCCCGGGCAAATAGTGTATATCCGCCTTTGTGCACTCAGCACGCATTTTGGGAACAATGTGTTACACAAAATACACGCATGCAAACATATGCAAACATCAACAAACTTTGAATTGAAGTTTGCCAGATGCACAGCAAAATTATCCTGAGCAGGTGGTAGCGAATACGATACTGCCATATTTAACGTCGCCATTGGATTAGCATATAATCATGAAATCTTCACAAACAAATTAAAAATGTGTTATGTAGTGTTAAATCAGAATTATGTCATTCTAAAACCGTTGAGGTGCAACAAAGTACCCCACTGTTAGTATGTTGTTTTTCCATTTGTAATTGCTAACCGTCAATTTTGAACGGGCTGCCTTGTACATCACATGTCCTATACTGCCTGATCCAGAGTTACACTATTTGCCCTCCATGAGCAACACAAAGATGGCAGAGTTGGTACTCCTTGATTCTACCTCATTGGGAATTACACTATTTTGAGTGCACACAAACATGTCAGAGTCAGTACTCTTTGGTTCTACTTCATTGGGAGGTACACTATTTGCCCTCCATGCGTGACACACAAACATGGCAGAGTTGGTTCTCTTTGGTTCTACCTCATTGGGAGGTAGACTCTTTGCCCACCATGAGTGACACACAAACATGGCAGAGTTGGTACTCTTTGGTTCTACCTCATTGGGAGGTAGACTCTTTGCCCTCCATGACCCACATGCAAACATGGCAGAGTTGGTACTCTTTGGTTCTACCTCATTGATAATTTCCCAAAAATCTTATCTTACTAATTTGACCTAAGAGAGAAAACATTTAATATAACGGGATTCCTCCTGATGTTAAACATTGCCCATTGAAATTAGAATTCTGTAACAGTTACTTAAATATACGGGTTCTATTCACAACAATTGAAAACTTCTTAACATATTATATTATAACATATATAATAATTTGAAAGAATATTTACAATTTCATGATTATTTGTGTTAGTATAATAACGGGCTGTACGGTACATGATTATTCCAAATATGCTCAAGGTGTCTACTTCATAGACTTGGGGACATGAAGAATGCAAAATTACATGTTTTTTTTTTTTTTTTTTAATAAATTATGATTTGAGCCAAAATATTGCTTCCTGTTTCCCTCACTTCACCGAGTACAAAGATACTATTTTTTCATCTTCTGATGCACTGTAAAAGTGGAAATTTTCATGAAATTAATTTTTTATGTTCTGGCAATTTGAACTATTTTCCTTGCCTGCAATTCTAAATTTCAATAAATTGACCTATACACAAAAAACGAATATATTTTTGCGGTAGCAGCTTGTAATGCGAAAAACGTGAAAATAAATGTATCAAAAAAATGTCCACTTTTATAGTAGTGCATCCACAGGATCTTCCCACCTATCTTTAAGAAATTATGGATTTAAAAAGAATTACAAGTAAAGTTTGTTCGGCTTATATAAGGTGGAAAAAATAAGACTCGTAACACTGTGTATTGATATAGAATGGCGTGCACGCTGTTGGACTTAATGCTTATGCTAGATGTGCGTTATGTAATGTGTGACTAGCGACTCTTATGTGAATTTACATAAGCGTGAGTTGGGACTTTATTGACTCAAGACAGTAACAAAAGCCAAATAATTTCTGCCTTATATAAACCGGACAAACTTTAGCAAAATAATTCTTCTTCTCCTACAATGGCACTTTTGGCAAAAAAAACAAAAAAAACACAAACAAAACAGCAAAAACTGCATTCTTCTTACCCCTACAAAATACTGAATCTAAGAATATAAATACAAGTGGCAGTACAACAGGAATTTATCTACACACACATAAAGTCTATAACATTTACATTGATAAGAATTTGGGATGTCCATCATGGGAATAAAAAGAAATGTGGACCTTCAAGTTTCAGCAACAAATAATAATGATTACCGGTTTCATACAGTTTTTTCATTTAAAAAAAGAGAAATCAACATCGGATGTTGAAATTTGATGATTGTCGACAATGTAAATTCTACTCGACAACTGCCCTACTGTTGGGAGGAACACATTAAAACTATAATGCTCTCATTACCATTTAGAAAAATTTAATGATCTTAATATTGGGGGAGTCCATATAGAGTCCTGTAGCCTTAAGATCTGATTCTACAACATTTATTTTGTCTTAATCACATTTATGTGTCAATAAACAAATTACAAACTCAGGCTTTGTCTCTTTCAATTGTTAACTCTATGTCAAGCCTTGAAATAAGCAGATTGGAACCAGGAGCAATTTGTTTTTGCACATTGCTCCTGGTTCACTGGCATTTTTACAAGAACCAGAGGAATGTGAAGTCAGAAGTGCTCTTGTTGCCAAAACATCTATGATTTTTATCGTACTTTCAGATCTTGAAACTGTCATAATTATATCACAATGATCCCTGATTTTGCAGGTATTTTTACATAATCAAGAGCCCTGATTTTGCAGCTACCATATTTATTCCATTAACCGCCCATGCCCCTATATATAACCATACAACGCACAAACTATTAAATGCCCATGCAAATCTGAATCATTGTCTGAAACATATGACACACTGCATGATAGATGAATATTTTGGGCCCTTTTTATGACTTGTTGGCCTAAACAATGTAAAAAATAACCATCCACCCAAATACCCAAAATGATTTTGTATAACTGTAACTACATAACCGTACTACTTTCTTAAAGGGGGGTAACCCTATTGGTTTTGGATATGGATTGTCTTTAAAATTACATAATAATATCAAATATCGCCTCCTTTATGCTGCTTTGTGAAAAAACGAGAGCATTTTCAGCGTAAATGTGAATAAATAGCCAAATTTGCAATCCAATACCTTGGTATACGTGAATTGCATTCTGGGCAGGCAATGACGAATGCTGACATGCTGTACAATGCCCGCCCGTATTGAACGGAAATTTTTTTTTTTCGCACCGCTTCAGAAAAAAGGAAACAAAATATATTTCCCCGTGCAACATGTACATTTCAAATGAATATAAAAAAATTTGGGTAAAATGGAGAGAAAAAAAACCCTTCCGATACCGGGTTTTGAACCGGGTACCCCTCGGGTAAAAACAAACGCGCTAATCAATTGAGCTATTTAGCACACCACGATAACTGATAACTATATACGGCGCACCGCCTCCTCAGCAGTTAGTGTGGTTCGCTTTTTTCACAGAATGTGTATAACGCCGAAACCAAAGTAGCTGTTGCGGAGACTGATATTTCGTTCATAATTCCCTCCCAGAAATCCAAAGTATTTACCATTGTTTACAAACTGGTAACCTGTAAAACCGCTGTGATTCATGATTTCTCCGCAATACATCGACTTGGAGCGCCACATTTCAGGATAGTAAAGAGAAGAATAGTAGCTATTATGTGATACCAAAACCTCATCAACAATGAAAAAAAACCGGGGATGATGCTGTCGATCGGGTTACGGACCTTTAAGGTGGAAAATAAACTATTTGGTTAGGGATCCCGACTGACTGTAGCTCAGGCCACCTGACCCAAAATATTGTCAGGCCCACTGACCCAAAATATTATATTTAGAGGCCTCATTTTTCCAGGCCTGGATAAATTTTCCACAGCTTAATAACATGGATTCATATCATCAATTGACAGAATATACATGTAAAGCATTCAACTGGTTTGGAATGTAAAATTAAATTCTTCCAAACATATTTCAGTTTTGTTCTTGTACTGGTTATAATAACATAGACTGGACAGTACCATGATTACATAACAATACAAGATCTTATTATTTGGACCAATACGGGCTGTATCAAAATGAATGTTACACAATCAGATTCCTATTGCTGCACAATCAAACTTCCACCATTGGCACTGTACAAATAATTAAGAGAACACACCAGGTACCACCACCATGATGATCAATTGCACAGTTGGGAAACCACCAACCAACAGTACACACAGAGCTGCTCACATTACAACCCTATGCACTGAACTGACCAATCAGGAGCAAGAAAATTTGTTCTGGACTATGAAAAATGCTCATGCATATTACTTTTGTCCATCAACATTTGACTGTCTCCACTTGTATTTCCTACTTCTGTAGAAAAACTTTGAAAACCTCAGAAAAACTTGTAATTTTTTACAAAAAGCCCTTGAAATTTGAGTACTGTTGGTTCCACTTACATCAGTTACATGTATTTCAATGGGATGTAATTTGAGCTGGTGATGTCATTGGGTTATAATGAGCTGTGGTTGATTCATTTGCATAAGTTGAATTTGTACAGAATTAGTTTGCTTGTGTGCTGCTTCCCGAGGCACACTGCTGCATAGCTACTTCGTTGGTACTCTTCTTGAGTACTCATGTGGGTGATCTAGAGTACATACATCGGAATCAACTGTACAGTACACACATTGGTACTTGATTGGTACTGCGCTGGTACTCCTGATAGGCTAGCTCACATCATACACTATAGGTGGCGCTATTCGTCCATAGGGAAGTGGGATGTGCATGTACGGTCCAAAAATGGCTTTACTGTGGGGCTCAATGGAGAAAATCACTAAAAATTTATTTTGACAACCAAAACCTAAGTGATGTTGACTTATGTTGGTACCGGCATGATACATACTGGATTCATAAACTATCACATAGTGCAATCCATGTTCCACCAAGTCGACACTCGATTTAGCTCAAAAGCAATTTGTGTGTAAATCAATACCATCCAAAACAGCTTTCTTACAGTAAAGAATAGGAGGTCATCTGGGGTCACATACAGTAGTGTGCATTGTACATGTGCCTGCTGTCACAATTTCACACACAAAATTTTGGGCACTTTGATGACAATATTTTTGTCTGTAACTTCAAAAGTATATGCAGTAGAAACATGATTGACCCCTTATTGTTTAAGTAATTTAATTCTCTTTCAAATGAAAGAACTTTCAGCTAAAAATATTAAACTTCAAAATTTAATGAACATCCCTACTCCTGAGTAGCCACAAAGTAGCTGCGCAACAGTGTACATGTACCTCTGGGGATGGCAGTGACAGGAATCTGGTATTGTACCTATGCAGTGTGAGTGATTATAAATATCAAGTATAATTTTATAAGTTAATCTAATTTACTTGCACTGGAAATCTGCTGTTTCCTCTAACCCATATAGGTTTAATTTTTTTAAACATATTTAAAAAAAATAAATTTGTAAGTCTTCCTGACAATCACATGATTAGCAATTCCACTAGAATATTTACAGTTCTTTACAATTACAGAGCAAATCTGTAAATAAAACATGGAACATGGACAAAAGGTTAATATATGTGAAACGATCTGCTCCATGGGAGCCAAAGGAGGCATTTTTGAAAATTGAGTTACTAGTATAATTATTATCTTGTAGTAACATAAGGCTATCACATACTGAAAACACCAAAGGCCTAGCATACTTGGTTCTAAAGTCATGAGGTTTTGTGATGTGTATTTTCTTATGTATTTTATTGTTTTTTACTCCATATTTTTGCCTCAGTTTGAAATTTGTTGCCTTTGGCCCCCATTGACCAGATCGTGTCACATGTGCATGTTTGTCACTCCCAAAATAAATAGGATTCCTGGAATTATTAATTTGTGCAATTATAAACCCCACACACATTTCACAATGGGCTATTCCGGTTGAAATTCATACACCCTCTATGGTAGGCACAAATTCAATCTCCACATAGGGGGTGTAGATTGCAAATGGAGTCACCCATTCAGGTAATCACATTTGAAATGCATACTCCCTTTGTGGAAAATTACGGTCATGCATTCCATAAGGGGTGTATGGATTTCAACTGGAATAGCCCGGCTGTGGATCTTTGCACATTTTGTTGAACCTTCCGAATTACAAAGTGTAATCATTAATCCACCTGATGTGTTAGCCTGGATCACCATAAACCTACTATATTATTGGTATCTACAGTCAAAGGGCCATCTCCACCATGGCATCAGGTTCTGGAACCCTCTGCCAGAAGACATTAAGAATGCTTCATCCACAAATCAATCCAAGAGACATTTGAAAGGCCACCACATGCTGCCTATCTGACCTTTTTAGATGAATCCCATAAGCCTTTGCGAGTAGACCTGAAATGTCGTCATTTGATGTCACACCGACTTGCAATGCGCAGTAACGATGTTAACTAAACAATGTGCGCATCAGCCCGATGCGTACTGACGTCAAATGACGACATATCAGTCTACTATATAATGGTCTAAGGTTTATGGGATTTACCGAAAAAGGTCAGTTGTAGCGTTTCATTTCATGCCTCTCCTGCTGCTTGTATTTTATTTTATTATGTTATGCTTTTCTTTTTTGAAGTACAAGCTGTATCAAAATGATTGGTACCCATCGCCATCGGGGTCTCCCCATCAGTCCGAAGCCCTGTCAGTCCGAACCACCGCTAGTCCAAATTTTTAGGGTTAGGGTTAAGTTTAGGGTTGGGGTTAGGTTTATGGTTATGGTACAGGTTTAGGTTTAGGGTTAGCGTTAGGTAAGCTTAAAATTCGGACTAGCGGTGGTTCGGACTGACAGGGTTTAGGACTGATGGGGTGTACCCATACACATCAGTTTTCATTGATAATGGATGAGCCTGACACATCAAAATTCAACATAAGATCCAAATAATTAGTAGATTAATTAAAAAAAGGCATAAACTATACATTCTGGACATTTAAAAAGAGTATCCAATGTTGTATTTAGAAGAGGCAGGCTTTTCAATAAACACCAAAATTGATGGGTACCAATCATTTTGATACACCCTGTACATGAAGTTAAGTGACCCACCCACCGCAGGTATTTCTCGCATTTAGTAAAATAACAATAATAATTGTTTTTTAACTACTCAAGACAGCTTTCATATATACATTGTACATGTATATTGTATGTTGCAAATGAACTCTTTATATGTACACATGAAGACTAACATCACTGTCATCATCTTTTGGCCAATCTGATTGGTTCTATTCCCTCTTCATCACTAGACTCTTCACAGTCTGCCTCTGATGCAGAAGATGATGACACAGAGGCTGACCCATCCCCATTACGCTTGGTCGGATCCTTACTCTTCTTTTGTATCTCAAGTTCAAGGAAGTTCCCGATTGTATCAGCAATAGCTATATGTTCTCTATGAAGACAAATTAGGAAATTATGTCATTAGTATTGTAGGTTATCCATCAAGTTATCTAAATCGATGACAAAAGAATTGATTCCATCCTAGCAAATGCTCTTGTCAAACAAACATCATATGTGACACGATCTGGTCCATGGGGGCCAAAGGAGGCATTTTTGAAAATTGAGTTACTGTAATTATTACATTATACATACAGTAGACTATCATTTACTGACAACACCGAAGGTCTAGCATACTTGGTTCTAAAGTTTATTGATGCCTATTTTCTTACATATTTTATTGTTTTTTACTCCATATTTTTACCTTTCTCTCAGTTTCGAATTTGCCGCCTTTGGCCCCATGGACCAGATCGTGTCACATATAGTTAATAATATAATGTCTTTAAAATTTTTTTAACACCAGTAAGCTAAAAGTAATGTTAGTTTTCACTGTTACAGATGTTGCCATATAATTTTGACCCGAAAAGATTTGATACCAGCACATGACTCCAATGCATGTCACTCTGTCCATCATGACTGAGGTCAGTCCTTTTGAAGTTTTATGACTCTCCAGAATGCCATGTATACACAGTTTTATAAACAATGTGTACTCGTTCAACTAACATTTACGATCCTAATAATCAAACAACACACTCCATCGTTTTATTCAAAATATTGGATTTTATCACAATTTACAGCACAGTTAGTTCACTGAAGTACATTACAATCATGTAAAAATCAGAATTTTGAAAAACATCTAGGGTGTCCTCCTCATGTTACAATATGGATTTAAGTTATAATACTTACTTTCCACTTCCTAATGTGCATTTTTCTGTAATAGGAAGAGAGAATCCAGAAATAAAATTGAGCAGGACACACTTGCCCCTCCCAAAGAAACGTATATCTTCTTGCTCGACCTCCACGCCTGATATCTCTTCTAGTGACGCTTGAACTGTGCAGGGGCAACAAGAAAGAGAAAACATTAGAAAACACATTGCTGTTATTTCCTGTCTGCTTACCCAGATAGTTTTGAAGCTTTTGACATAGATAATCAATGCTTCACTAGGCTGAGAGCCTGTTATAGTTATGTATTCAATTTTCATGATCTTATAATAATATTATAATTTGCTAAATAAAGTCAGTCACTCAGCAGTCTCACTCTCCATGCCAAAAAGACATTTCTTATATTGTAATATATTTGCCATTTTAAGAGTTCAATAGAAGAAATTGTAATTTTGTTTGTACAGAGAGCCACACCTGTACATATCATGCAGCACGTAGTCAGGTTGGTGGTGTAATGGGCAAGAGGCAAATTTTCCAGTGGGAGGGGGGGGGCAAAATTGCACAGTTGTTCTGCTGTCCTGCTCCTAGCCCTATTAGATAGGACCCTTTACTATGACCCCCAAAACTAATGTCATCTGAGAAGAAATCTGCCCAAACATAACAGGACAAGAAAAAGTTATAAGTCACACAACTGTGTTACAGTATTTCAAACCAGGTGGGAGCACTCCCCTGGTTAGTACACCACTGACCACTCCTGAGTAAGGTTTGAAGCAGAGTAGCTAGAGTCTGTTCCAATCCTTCCTGGTTCAGTTTGGACTTCACAATCTGCAGTATATGAATTGTTGCATTGTGTTTGCATGATATGGTAGGAATACAGTAATAGGATGAAAAGGAAAGAACCTATGTACTTTTCAAAATATACAGAAGTTACGTCATATACGTACCAAGGCGTTGGCTATCATTAGGTTTCAGCATTTTCTCTACCAGGCTAAATTTCTTCAAGATCACTTCTCCTTTATTCTTGTCTAGTATACATTCCTAGTAGTATGAAAATAAAACATTTAAATATAGTTATGAATGTTTACTCATAAACAGAACAAAACATACAGGTAGAAACAGACAAAAGCAATGATAATTTGGCATCTTTAAGGTGGTACTACACCCCTGATAAATTTTGCGACTAATTCTGCATTTACTTCTCAAAAAATAACTACACACTGGTAACAAAAGTTATGTATACTATAGGGGTAAGAAATCTAATTACTTCACTGAAATTTCAGTGATTCAAAACAAGAAGTTCATTATATATGTTAAGAAATGAGGTACATTCTAGCGGTACCCCTTTTCTTATCATAAATAATGTACCGCTTGTCTTGAGCCACTGAAATTCCAGTGTAGTAACTGCATTCCTTGCCCCTATAATATACATAACCTTCGTTACCAGTGTTATTATTTTTGAGAAAAATGCAAAAATAGTCACAAATGTATCAAGGGGTGTAGTACCCCCTTAAGCTATGATCTGAACAAAATAAAAATTGTTTCTAGTCACAACTATAACCTTTATCATGAGACAGATTGGCAACACATCGGCCATGTGCAGGATCAGTGATCTTTAGGGTATTGGGTACATGACCAGGGTTGTAGCTAGAGAATTTTAAGTGCCGGGTGGTATTTGAGGGAATTTTTTGTATATGACCAGGGTTGTAGCTAGAGAATTTTAAGTGCCGGGTGGTATTTGAGGGAATTTTTTGTATATGACCAGGGTTACGTAGCTAGAGAATTTTTAGTGCCAGGTGGTATATTGAGGGAATTTTTTGTGAAATTGACAATTTGTCCAAATTCTATGTCATTTTGCAATATTTGACACTTGAGTGCTGGGTGCTAGAGCTTAAATTGTTTATCAGTGGTGGGCTTTAAATCTGAGTGTTGGGCTCTAAATCTAGTGCCGGGCTCTCCCGTCTGCCACTACCCGCCATAGCTACATCCCTTTACATGACCTCAAAACTGAATCATACACTTGTGAAGTACCTGCTTCCATCAGAGCACAGTATTGAGATTTGCCCATCATCCTAATTTGACCTTCAAATAATAAAAACATTACCCTGACCTCAGCAACCTACAGGTTCAATATGTTCAATATATATTGATATTGCCAACAGTAATACATTGATTCACTGTGGAGTTCAATAAAACCTTTCAACAGCTTTAATTAATAAATTAATTAAGCATTAATTTTGCCTATCCCAGGTGCAAACTGCCTGTTTGAAATGATGGGTGGGAAGCAGGGTTGCATTTGATGTTCCCACTATGATATATATGCATATTTACGTTGTTGTGCAAAAACTGAATGTTGGAATTTTTGAACTTTTTTTTTTCACTGTCATGTCCTTTGACATACACTAAGATTTCCCTTATTTTCTACCAGTATTCTTTTTGTCATAGAATAAATAGAGAATTGTTACCTCCCAATCATCCAAGGAGCACACAGATACAAAGAGACAGCAAACCAGGCAGAATATCTTCCATACAGGGTTGTCACCTGAATATACCATCATACTCACTCCTACAGCAAGGATACCTGTAGTATTGAAACAAATAACAAGTAATTTAAACCATTAACCCTAATGGAACCTGTGTTTTTTTTGCTATCGGAAGGTACAGAAGAAATGAAAGGGGAAGATGAACTTAAAGAAGTCACTTGGTACCCCCAGGATTAGAACCTCGGACCCCTCGCATGAAGCAGAAGATCACTGACCTGTAGCCACAGGGGTTTCCCTATCAGCCTAGCCCGGCAAACGATCATTCAGTTGGGTGTATGTGATTTTGGCTGATTGCATCATGGCATCACATAGAATGTGTGCATGCGCAATGGTTTTCCTATAGCTTTAGTGGTACTATAATTTGTTCCACCCATTTGTTTGTTTTGGCAATTTTTGGCAGGCCAAGGGGTGCTGAAGGGCAAGCATTTTGTGGCATGCTGTTTGGAAATGGAGAGGGTGGGGCTCATAATTATTGCACATCCCCTTATCTAAAATAATCAACTATGTTAGTTGTGCCATTTTATGGTAGGGCAGAGTACCGGAACTTATAAGTTGAAGGATAGACACTATACATGTATAGGAGGCGATGACCACATATTTATTTTAACACGGTTCACAACTGGTGTATTGGGAATTGGGAACTGAGTTACGACAAATTCAGCACCCGGACTGACCCGGTAGTGGATCATATACTTGACTAAGATGATAGGCCCCCTCTTTTATGGTGTTCAATGCTCTCTTACGTATCCAGATTGCTTCTCTGATACGGCGCCACTGCAGGCTCCCAAATTACATTCTTTTTCAAGGACTTAGGCATCTTTCCAATTGATAACATGATTTAGTCACATATGATCCACTTCTGGGCACCCTCTGATTTTCCCCCCCGAGTAGTCAGTGAACATACATGTAAACATTGAAAAAACAAAACAAAAACAGAAGCAGTGCACCTGGCCAGATCTTCATAATACTAGCACGACACTCTGACCAACTGAGCCACGCCGGAGAAGCACCCTCTATTGGTGTACAGAAGTCGGATGGAAATATATCACTCTGGAGATAGCCATCGCTCAAGATGGAATGTAATTATGGGTTTCTACAAATCTAATGAACCTCTTCAAGAATGCATTCATCTACATGTACCTGTCCTGTACAAGATGATAAATTTATATCAATTTTATATCAATTTTATGGATATTATCATACTTACCAACAAATGTACTCCATGCTCTTATCCCTGGAGACCTCGCAAGGTGTAATTTTTCGTCACTTTGACTGACAACATGCATGTACGCCATGATTAGATCATAATCTCATATATGAATGATCATTTCTTCCCCTAGAAGAAAAGAAGGAAATTGTTCAATCAACATTCAGGCAATCCACATCACTACAAAGCTAATTGATACTAAAACCTTCTTGATGCTATCATATACACATTACACAACTGTGCATTAATTATTATTATATTTTGGCATCAAATTAGGCCAAAAAAGGTTGATTTTTTTCCGTAAACTGCGTGATGTACATTTATGCCAGCATGTGCGACTGTGTGTGAGTAACGCGGAAGTGAATCCAACCATGCCAACTCACTTGTGATTGGTTTAGTATTGTATCCAAGGTCGTGCATTCGCGTTGTAGTTTGAAATACGCGAAATACGATCACAGTTGAATCGAGTACAGCTGTTGTTGTTGAAAGCTGTGTGCATTCAATTGGAATTTCTACTATCTAGTATAATTTAATACTATAATATTTATGCTAGTATTAGTATAATATTTTGCAGCAAACCTTTGACAATCACGTACTACTGTAATGTTGCAATGTTGAATAGTCGGAGCTAATTTTTAATGACGCGTACCAGCCTATCTGGTCCAGGGTACACAGTATCAAATTTTATGTACAAAATATCACTTCTTACCATTCCTCACGTGAAGATAATAGATTTAAACAAAACATATTTGGTCATGTGTCTTATGGTGGGACCATAAAATACCTGGTGATGTTACATTTTTCTCTCCTCTTTCAGATTTAACTTGTTGTCACAGGGCTATTCTTGGTTCAATTGCATGAAGTTTGGGCTCATTATACAGCCTGATTATTCTAATTTTCAAATATGTTTCTCAATTTGGAATGCCAATTTGTTTAATTAGTGAAAAATACCAAAATGTTAACGAAGATAAACCTGGTGGATAAGCGGTAGTGGATAAGCGGTAGTGGAGTATGTGCATTCTCTATGGGAGACATGGCATCCTTTTGAATTTTAAATTATATAATTGCCAAATTGTGTGCTATACTTGCAAATCATACCTCAAATGAAAGCTTGATCATTCATTATTCATATTCAGCTATTAATTTTATCTAATCGTGTTAACAAGTATTAATTGAGAACCGCAAGTCACAAGAACCTCAATTTTTTCCTATTCACTTAAACACAAATGCCAAGATTTTCAGTCACGACATGCGTTTTGGCTTTCAATTGTTGTATCTTGAGAATTATACACCCTAAGATAGGAAAATTATACATTTTTGGAAAGCTTTTTACCCCAGGAATCCAAATATGCAGTTAAAATAAATGTAGGATACACTCTAAAGAAAATATCTTCAAAAATGTAATCAACATTTTGTGCATGAAGTTACGTATATTTTCACACCCTGTATCACCACTTTGGTCAATCATAACATGGCAAAAGTATACATTTTATTTAAGCTCATAGTGTTGCCTGCCACAAAGTTAGATTACATTTGAGATATTCCATATCAGTAGCAAATGCAATAAATTATGAATTCACAAGTAAAATTAATTTTTTTTCATGATATCACCCTTTATATTTTCTTACGCACCCTGTATACCAACTTCATTTTTGCATAGTTGGATTCCTTGGAACATAAGCTTTCCAAAAATGTATAGTTTTGTTGATGTGAGATGTATAGTTTTAGAGATGTAACAATTTAAGTGAAAAGGAGGACAAATGATCAAAATCAGTACTTGTAACGCAAATGTGCCCCACCATATGACACATGACCATTTATTGCATTTGTGTAAATTTTGAGTGCATTTGAAGGTGTAAAATTACCAAATTTGTGACCGTAGCGATCGTCACCATAACAAAAAGTAATGTCTCATAGTGATAACACAGTGGCCATGGTGCCTTTTGGTGGCGAAGAAATTGCCATTTTGCTGTGAAATGCAGCTTTTAATTTAAATGAAGGTGTATTATTTTTAGGGTTTATTAATATTATATATATGCAAAACTGAACACATATGTCATGAGTAGGCCTACTTTTGTGCAGGGTGAACCTTTGAAATTGCGACATTATAGTTCAGTGAGGCTGCCTGCGTGTGCCCCGCTTTTTGCAATACTACGGAGGTCATGGCAGGCTATGGTGAGGAAGAAACAGGGCTATGAAGTATGGTGTATCGGGCAAGGCAATGTGTCAGCAGAACGCTTCTGCAGCCAATCAGAGACAAGTGTGTTTCAACATAGTAAATATGCAATGTACGTTTAAAATATGCTCTCATCAAACAGCCTGTCGTCAAAGGTTTACTGCAAAATAGTATAGAGAGGGCAAGCCAATTCCAAGATTTCAAGGCGTAGCTGCAGAATTTGACAATAAGCTTTTTAGTATTTTTACATGTTCATGATGTTATATATTATTTACGCAGCGAAACAAGACTCAGAGCAAGATTTTTATCTTAAACATGCAAAACCTTACCTTACTTTCGTTACAAATATTTGGTATACAATATTTACAGATTTATGACATATATTCGGGAGGAATAGATTTATTTCCGCCTTGGAAAATTCCTAATCGCGAAATCGAGCCGGCAACAAACATAAACAGAAGAAAATGATCTAGAAACCTAAATTTTCCTAATTTATATTTTTAGTGTTAAAAAAACCCCAAATCGGCTATGTGGTAAATTTTTTAGTCATAAATTTATCACATTATTTAATGATTGAAATATTTTTGTTAACTTTAGTCTAGAATGGAAAATTTTGGGGGTTTGATTTTGGGGAATAGTTTGCAAAATAAAAACGTTAATTGGTGACGAGCTTTCAATAACTATGTTTTGGAATTTTGCATTTATTTAGGAGCGGTTTTTAAATCGTTTTTGTTTTAACCATAAGCTTAATAGTGGGTGTACGTGTACAACACCTGTTACTTTCCTATTCATCTATTCGGGGAATTTCGGCGTCCGAGGAGGACAATTTTGTCATCCTTTTCTGTTAACAAACAGAGAGGTAGACAAAAGACTAGTCTTGCCAGCAAGACTTCAGTCTTTATCATAAACATAATGACATCTACGGACCTGAGTTATAGTTACTAGAACTAGACAAAAGACCTGCCTGTCAAAACTGTTCCGGTCTTTAGTTTTTGTCTTTCGGGTGGACCACCATTTTTTGGATCGATCGTACTATGCGGTCTCATGACCGTTGCGATATCATATTTCTTGTGTGTTCTGCTAATTCTTTGTGACAAACAATAGCCGGTAAAAAAACCCCAACTGTGTCCACGAAATCCCTTGCGGTAGCTGCAACCTAACATTTGTTGGTGAAACAAAAAGAACTTGGCACACGCTTGGATGAACACAGAAGGGAGGCAGAGAAAGCGAGTCAACAAAAATAAAAGAAATAAAAGAAAGGAATCCGAGAGCCATTTCAAGAACTCGGGTATTAGTGATTACGTAGCCAGGGCTAATCATATTATCAATTGGGGGGAGGCAAAAATCTTAGAGAGAGAAAGTGATAGGAAAGCAAGATGGATCAAAGAATCAATTCAGATCAGGAGCAAGGCCAGGGACGAGGAGTTATGAACAGAGACGAGGGGGTCGATATCTAAGTCGTAACGTGATCCATTGTTGGAGACTGCTAGCAAGACTAACATCGCTACCGGAAGTGACACAACTTCCCGCCAGTCATCAGCTGTTCGATCATCACAACAACATCAAGCTTCGAAAAAGTCAGTGGTTCACAGACGAAACTGTCAGCAAGAAAGTAAGTTTCTTCAAATTGGTTTTGACAAATCAAAAACTTTCAGATTGTTTTTGTCCTCAAACGATGAAAATTTGTCGTTACTACAACTGGTCCAGAGTAGACTCGCTTACCCCGGTACTGCAGATTTCGGGTAAATGATATTATTAAATGAAGTTCCACGGCAAATTAATTAAAAAGTAATTTCCTTCACTATATGCCTGGTGTACCCACAGCCAATATAAAATGGTATTGGTGGCACAAGCAAGTAACCAACAAAATGAAGTTACCGGTTGGCTGAGCGAAGCAAACGTAGCAAGCTGAGCGTTTAAAGCAGGGCCTAGATTTCGTGCCAGTTTGCGAGAATCAAAAACCATCTGAGTCGCTTCACTTACCAGTCAACATTAATAGGTAAATATTCACGGGAAATTTTCTGGACACATGACCAATGCGTATCAATGTGAGTGTAACCTCGAGCCTGATCTCTGACCCCCGGCAGTGACCTCGCTATTCAAGTCTTAGTAATTTTGAATTGGAATAGTATTTTTGACCGCAATTTTGATAGAAATTTGTGCATTGCAAATTTATTGAATATTATGTTATCTTAATTTTTCACAATATCATCAAAACGTAATTTCAAAAATATCTATCTACGGCAAAAAATATCTATCTACGGAAACTCTTACCATTACATCATTAACTTTTTTTTTTTTATCTTTCATGCCCCAAACGGGGCTTTTATTTCCCTGTGCTCAAAGAGGAAAAAAAACATACATATAATACAACAAAGACAAAACCATACATCACATGAAATTGTTTTACATTACATTGATCAAGTAAATATATTGATGAAATACAAAACGGTATAGTTTACATTATACATTATACATGTTAACATATAATATGTACTATTCGGTACAAAAGGTTTCCAAGACACCCCACTTGTTTATAAAGTTTGACATGTTATTTTTACTCCTAGCAATCTGCTTTTCTAAATTATAATGAAATTTTATCAAGTTCTTAAAGGAGATTATAGAAGGAGTTTGGTTCCTGAATCTGCTGTCATAGATAACTTTTTTCATCAAAATAAGACATAAATTAATCAACCTGTCAGACTCTTTAAGACCAACACCAAACAGAATTTTGCTTATATAATCCAAATTTTCAACATTTTTTTGAAAATTTACCCCATACCATACTTTAAAATCATCCCACATCTTTACAGCATGGTTACAATTCCAAAAAAAGATGCCTATAAGTCTCAGGAAAATTTTTACAATGTGTACAAATTTCACTATCCACAATATTCATCTTAAACAATCTACTATTTGTCATCAAACAGTTTAAATTGATTTTATACTGAAACATTCTTGTTCTCACATCGTATGATGACTTAAAAGGCATGAGGTATATGTCCTTCCATTCATCGTCATTGACATCTAATTCATCCCTGAACCTTTTCTGCGATGTTGGGGTTTTTGAATCCTTTGAATCAAAATACGGTAAATAATTTTAGATGTCATGTTCTTCATAGGAGTTTCAACACCATTATTCATTAGAAAAAAGCCTTTTGGATTACACATTTCTCTTTCGAAACCCTGCTTCAAAATTCGTTTCCAAGGAAGAGGAACTGCATCAACCAAACTCCTCCACTGCATAAAAAACTTGCGTGGAATCCTCTCTCACACCAAATATCAAAGGGATAATACTTCCATTGGTATAAAATAAATCACTAACTAATTTTAAACCACTGTTAAAGAAATGTTTATAATAACATGGCCTTTTATTAATACTGATGTGCTGATTATTCCAAATACATTGATGAAAGGATTTACATTATCCGGATTAATAAAGCTAAAGTATGATTTTAGCATGTCTTTATAGAAGATGGGCACTTTTTTCCAACTTTGAATTTGTTTTGGAGTAATATTACAATAGAAAATCAAATTTCCACCAAAAGGAGAGATAAAATCATCAAAAAGAATCTTCCAACCTGATAGGGAAGTGTTATATTTATTTGCCCACTTGATTTTATGAACTCGAAAAATTGATTTAACATCCACCATCTTCAATCCTCCTTCATCAATGTCACCAATAATAGAAGTTTTCTTAATAAAACCTTTACCACCATTCCAAAGGAAATTATAAATGACTTTATCAATCTGATTAATAACATAGTCCGGAATATGAATTACCGATGCTAAAAAAATGAACTTAGACAAAGCAAAAGTTTTTATTAAAAGAATTTTACCAGACAATGTAAGTCTTCTTGACTTCCAAATATTTAGGAGAGTTTTGATCTGCTTAATCTTTAAGGTAAAGTTCATATTCTCAGCAGCACTCTCATCATATGAGAAGTACACACCTAAAGCTTTAATTGGATCTGTTGGCCATTCTATATTAAAAGGCTTTTCATTACAATGTCTTTTTGCACCAATCCATAGACCCTGAGATTTATTAACATTTAGCTTTAAACCAGACACTTCAGAAAAATAAGCCAGAACTTTCAAAACATTTTTTGCAGATTGCTCCCCATCTAAAATACATGTTGTGTCATCAGCATATTGAACCAATTTGAGTTCTATATCATTAACAAAAATACCAGATATAGACGGATTTTCCCGAATATGCATGATAGCAATTCCAGAGCCAAAATAAATAAGTAAGAACTCAAAGGGTCCCCTTGACTTAACACCTCTTTTACAGAGAAGTATTGCGATGTAAGCCCATTATTTAAAATACAACTACTAATATTTGTGTACAATGTTTTCACATACTTTACAAAATCTGGACCAAAGTTCCTACTTTTTAAGGCTTCAAATAAAAAATTCCACTCAAGTGAATCATAGGCTTTTTCAAAATCTAAAAATAACAATAATCCAGGAGCATTTTTATACATAGTATAATCCATAATATCTTGTATAGTACGAATAGATTCGCTTATATTTCTCCCTTTAACAAAACCGCTTTGGTCGATGTGCACTAACTTAGGTATGACACTTTCCACCCTCATTGCAAGTACTTTAGATGCTATTTTATAATCCACGTTAAGTAAAGATATGGGTCTCCAGTTTTTTAATTGACATCTATCTTTACCCTCTTTTTCAATCAATGTAATAACAGCCTGCCTTTGGGAGGATGACATTTCACCTTTATTTAAACCTCTGTTTAAAACATCCACTAGGTATGAACCAATTTTGTTCCAGAACTGAAGATACCACTCACATGATAACCCATCATTACCTGGGCTTTTGTTTTTTGACATTTTGTTAAGCACATTAAAACATTCCACCTTTGTAAGCTTCCCTTCACATTTAGACTTCTCTACATCGTCTAGGGTGGTTACATTGTAAAAAAAAAAAATGCATTATTTCTTGAAACATCAGCGTCAACCTTGAATCATACAAATCTTTGTAAAAATCACTCTGTTTTTTCAAAATTACATTTGGATTTACAATTTCGGTACCATCATCAAGAATCAATTTCTTACATTGTTTCTTTCTACAGTTCCTCTTTTCTAGGCCCAATAAATATTTATTGCTCTTTTCACCTTTTTCCGCCCATCTAATTCTTGAACGCACAATTACACCATCAATAATTTTGCTATCCAACTCTTCAAGATCATTCTTTACGATTTGGATCTCCTCCAGAATGTTGTCTGAGGGATTATTTGCTAAAGATTGCTCCAACACATTAAGCTTATTATTGAGCTCCTTTACCTTATCTTTCTTATACAGACCTTTCTTCTTAGCATACTTAATTGTTGTATCCCTAACCTTAAATTTGATCCACTCCCATTTTATCTGAGGGTCACTTATAGAAGAATCATCTAACCAAGTAGCTAAATTGTTGTTCATTTCGTTCACATACTGCGTCTTCATTAAGATAAGAGTTGTTAAATTTCCAATGTCCTGGACCACGACACGGCTCTTTTGCAACTGCACATTAATAACAACAGCAGAGTGATCAGTTCTTATCCCTGGTATAATGTCTGCATTTGTAACATATTCCATCAAAGTATTACTTATTAAAAATAATCAAGCCTACACTGAACAAGAGGATTTGTTTGACGCCATGTGAATCTAATTGTATTTGGATTTAAAACTCTCCATATATCAATTAAATCGTAATTATCCATAACATCACATATTTTATCAACAACACTCTCCTTAATTTTTTCAATACCACCTTTCTTATCAAGCTTAGCATTCAAGATACAATTAAAGTCACCACCAATAATTATTTTCTCCTTCTCTTCAAAATTCTTTTCCATAAAGAAATTCTTCAGCTCAGAATAAAAATTTATTTGCATATTCTCAATGTTGGGAGCATATATATTCACCAAGGTAAAATTCAGGTCATCTTTACTAAAATTTACAACCAAAAGTCTCCCATCGTTATCTTTACAAATGTCAATCACATCAACATTACTACCATTACGAAAGATAATTGCGACTCCTTTGCTATTATTTGTACCATGGGAAAAAGGATCTTGCCACCCCATTCATGCTGCCACTGAGTTTCAACTGTCTCTGTACTATGAGTTTCTTGCAACAAAATTAAATCTGCACGAGAATTTCTACACCAATTAAAAATACTCCCTACGCTTCTTGAAATTACCAATACCTCTTACATTCAAGGAAATAATTTTTAAATTGTCACCAGCACGATCATTCATTATTTACATAAGGAAATACAATAACAACATATGTAAACATGCACTTAATATGTGGGTGAAGGTAAAGGATTACACCGCGCCCATTGCACGTGTCTAGCAGCATGCAGCAGTTTAATAATATGCAGACCTGCGCCTAATTTGAATAATAATACATGAATGAAAAACCCTTTCAATGAAGAAAGAAAACCTTTTACATGCAACATGCAGAGACTTGATTGAATGAAACATGATATATATCCAGCTACAAAAAGGTGTGTCTGAACACGCGTCATACAACGAGGTTGCAAATAAAATTTGAATAACAAAGCTAGCGACAGGTGCGGGAAATTGCGTTGCTTGATACTGATCCATGGAGTGGTGCTCAAGCCTACGCGTCATTCGGCAAGGGTGCATAATAAAAATTTAAATAACAATATAGGTACGGAAACATGATCCCAATTTATACCAATCTAAATAAAAACATCCGCACTCATCATGCTGGTCAGGGTGGGGGCTAGGATTCATATAAAATCTGAATAACAAAACGAGCAACAGGTGATGGCACATGATGTGTTTTGGTACCGATAAAAAACTGTGAATGGGGATGGGAAGGGAATGGATACATGTACAATTATATGCACGGTGTCGGTGATAAGATGATACAAATCAAACATTTTGCATTTCATCATATTATAAACAAGCATTTTAAAATTACAAATACACAAAAACAACAAACATGAGCACAAATAAATTTTTAAATACTGATTTACATACCAACAGAGTCCAATCACTTTCAAACCCGTAAGATGTACAATCGGGTTTGTGATGGCAAAACATAAAAACACGCACCACTGTACAAAGAGGAAAAACATGCAATGTTTTCCTTCTGTTTGAAAACCGCCGTGAGAGGTATCTTAATAATTCAGTTCCACCTCTCAAGTGAAAAACACCGTGTAAAACAAAATTGCGGAGAGTATATCCACTGACGAAATACAAAAACAAGCGAAAAAACAGTGCGTTTTCCTGGCTATAAATCCAATGTTTCAATAATTCAAAAAGTTAAAAAACTCATGTATATTCCGCAACAAATATATTACTTTCCTTCCACAGTCTTGAAAGATGTAGATCCAGGTTTACGTGCACGAAAACTCTCCGTGTGTAATCCAAAGTTGTTACTCTCTATGCGCCACATTCAAAAAAAGTTACGGAGATGAGTATTAGACCAAAAGACAATCGAAACAGCGAGTAAGCAGTACACTGCGTATTCCGATAATAAATCCAAAAGTGTCAGGAGAAAAAAAGTCCAATTTGAAACACCGTATATTACATGACAAAACTCTTGTTTTCCATCCAGTCTTTGCACAAAAACAAATTCTCTCTCCATTATATGCATTCCAAAAGCGTGTATCTACTCCAGAGCAGCGGTATCCATTTCGCCTATGGCCATGTTGCTTGCGGTTAAACGCTTCAGACTACCATCATCGTTTTTTACCAACAAACATGCTGGCACTGACCAAGGAATCAAAGCAAACTTGTTTTCCTTTCTCAACTTATTTCTCAGCACTATCAGTTTCTTTCTATCATTTCTTATTCTCTGTGTGACATCGTCTGATATGAAGATGCTTTTTCCCTTGAAATTGTTCTTCTTCAAACTCTTTGGGCGCCTTTGTAATACTCGCTCTCTATCTATGTACTTTAGGAATTTGACATGGATTGGTCGTGGGTTTTCTCCCGACGGCTTGTGCTTGCGCTTAACTTCCCCATTGGGCTACGGTGTGCCCTTTCCACCTCGATCTTATTTGCATCTTCTATTTTCATATGTTTTTCAAGAAGCTCGATATGAAGGCCCGGCAATCAGATGAATCTTCACTGTTTTCTGGGATTCCCCAGATCACAACATTATTTCGGCGAGATCTGTTGGCCAAGTCGTCCAGCTGGCGCTCTAAATTCTCTATGTCTTTCTTCTCTGCACAAGTCCCTTGCTGCGTTTTAATTTCTTCAAAGATACTTCTACATTCTCTGCACTAGCTTCTAACTGTGTGACTCTAGTCTCTAGCACTTTATGTTCTATTTCTACCTTTTCCAGGCGAGTGAGAACTGTATTTATTAATGAAGTCATATCGTTCAACTTTTGCATTAGTTGTCCATTACTCGGCTCGTCGGCGCCATTTTGCACTCCACGTGTAGATCTATCAAATAGCTCATCTTCACTCGTCGACAATTCAGGTTCAGCTTCCTTTTTCCGCTGAGATTTTTTGTCACCCTTGTTTGGCTTTCTTTTACCGCTCATTTTATTCAGCAACTCTTTCTTTATCACGTAGAAACAGTTTGGTGGAGCAATATAATTAAAAGAAATTAAATTTGGCGGTTTTTGCCAGGAGCTTTAGCAAAGCACGTCTAACCCGTACAGTGACATGCGCAAAAAATCATTAACTTGCGACAAGTAACTTATTTTGCCTCAAAGGAAGAATTCTTCCTATTCAAATACATTGGAAGAACACCCGCTGTGCTCGGGGTCACATTCCATAATGCTAATATGTCTGCGCCCATGGGTGTCACATGTCCAGAAAATTTTCCCGTGAAAATTTACCTATTAATTCTGACTGCTTACTGCATGCTTCAATGAAAGAAAACAATTCTCACAACAAATGTTACAAGAATCATTACGAGAATTCATCGATTCTGTGATTCTCATCGAATATGAGGCCCTGTAAAGGGTGGGGGTTATGTGCATACATGTATTTTGGGGGTGAGGCTTTGAGTCAACCTTTTAGGGCTGTTGCTGCAGGGGGTAGCAAAATTAGGCACAAAATTGGGCAGGGGTGTAGTACCCCCTTAAATGACCCTAAAATATCATAGAAACCTTGACAAATTCTCATTGGACAATTCTGGTATGCATATTGATCGGAAGAGGGGGAGAACTTTAATCTGCGGTGGATTAGGGCTTCCCTTTAATTTAGTGCTCTTAGCTCTTTGATCACTATTGGGTATTGCCTGTACTTTTTGCCAAATGTAATAAATAAATAAATGGATAGGTGTAGGACTGTAGTGATAGGACACAGTAAGGTGACAAAAAAGTTTTACAGGCAGATCTATGGACTTTTAATAGGGTTGGTTTGTCAGGATTGGTTTTTTTTTCTGAAGGCTAAATGACCCTAAAATATCACAGAAACTTTGAAAATTTGGCAAAACTTTGATGATTTCTTTTGCAAACATATCTTGAAAATGCTTAATGTTCTGATTTTTTTCATAAATTTTCAGTCAAAATTAGTAAATTATGGTCCCAAATCAGCTGCTCTTCCAAAGGTTTTTTTCCATTGCCTAAATTATAAGAGGTAAGAGCAAAATGCAAAAATATGGCGTCATTAGGTGACAACATGATTTTTGGCATTCAGTGAGAGCACAATTTAAAAAATGGGATCATTGGGTGAGATGCTGACCATCTGAACCAAAATTAAGGGCATTGGATGAGAACATGACTTTTTTTTTTTTAATTGGGATCTTTGGGTGAGAGCCAAAACAGTCCCACAGAAGCCTCAAACAGTTAATTTCTAGTTCTAAATGTCTTCAAATCCCTGGCTTTCAAGTTGTTTTTTCAAAATACATTATGGAAACAAAATCAGTGATGAATGATATACCATAAAGATTTGCCCTAATGTCACACTTGGGCTCCTTTTCCTTGGGGTAAATGTCATTAGCAAATAGAGAGCTCCCTCCTCTGAAATCCCAACCAGAATTAAGATTCTGTGCCCTTATTTGCTGCTGGGAATTTTATGGGAGGGCACTTTTAGGGTCTACCTAAAATTCCACTTATGTCAAGGGAGCCCATAGCGCCATTAGGCGAACCTTTACAGTATAAACATATAAAAATATTATGAATTTATGAGATTATGAGATTATACTCATAAGAATCCACTTTTTCAGGATGCTTCAAATCCACAAAATTTCCCTCATAATACAATATATAAAACACAAAACTGGATTTTGAAACCCTCATAAAACAAAGTCAAACATAAGAAGCAACTTTTTCAAGATTTTTAATCCACTTTTTCAAGGTTTTTAGGTCAAATCTTCATAATTTTCCTCGTAATATAATAAAATAAAAGAAATAGATTTAGAAAGCCTCATAATTCAAAGTCAAAGAATATCAATGCTTCATAATTTTCCTCTTGATACAATATCAAAAAATTCATTGTGTTAGACTTTGTTTTATGAGACTTCTAGTACTTGTGTTTTTTATATAATATAATGAGGGAAATAGCCTAATAAGAATCCACTTTTTCAAGATGCTTATTTTTCAATCATAATTTCCCTCACAACACAAAATGAAACAAAAGAAATGGATTTTGAAACACTTATAAAACAAAGTCAAACATAAGAGTCCCACTCATCATGATGCTTATTTCAAATCTTCCTTCATAATACAACACAGAACAAAAGAAATAGATTTTGAAACCCTCATAAAGCAAAGACAAACATACATGTAACTAGGTAAAGAAAGAAAGATCTGATAGCAAATCAAGACCTAGCGGATGACCTGGCTAGGTAAGAAGAAATCACTGAAATACAATATAGCTAGCCGGTAACCTGGCTAAGAATCCACTTTTGTTCTACGGGCAAGTTCTAATACTATTATTTTTTTTAATTTCTTTCATAGCATGCTTTAAGGGGTACTACACCCATTGATTTTTTTTGCATTTTTTGCATTTTGTGAAGAAATTACAAAAAAAAATTGGACAAAGTGGTATGCAAAATGAAGGGGCAAATCTTCTCGTTTTATTGGTGGTATCGGTATCAATGTAGCTTACATGCTTTTACAGATAGAAGCCAAAAGGAGGTACATCACTGATGATTTAAATTCACTTCATTTTGGAAAGCTTACTATCAACGGATTTCGTTAAAATTTTGGATATGTGTTGCTAACACATTAGGGAAATAAAGTTGATATGTAAAATGGGAATAAGTGGTTCCTGATTTCTTTTATGACTTCATGAACTTGGTGCTCCACAACTATCAAAAAGGAACTGGTTAAAATGCTTCTATTTTCAATGTTGAGCTATATTTTGTATTTTTAACTTGCGACATTATTGCACTGAAACTTAATTAAGCCATAGGTAACAGGTTACAACAACCATACTACAGCAATGATGAAAAAAAATTGTATTTCTTGTCACCTATACAACCATATTGGGTAGTTTTCCGTAAGCTTACCTTTTGTGATTTTGGTAACTATTTTATATTTATTTGTGAAATCCGTCTCAACTAGGCATTCTAAATTGTACTCACCATTTACATCCCAAGGTATATTAGTATATCCACCATGCACTTCTCGATATATATCCAGTTAAAGACAGAATATCAAAATTATGTCTCATATGATATCACAGACTCTCACATGTGTATTCAAAATTGATGCTTAAATTTGACCTGAACCAATTGACCTATAACCTGACATACGGTGACCTAATAGCCTTTTCTTCTCCTAACAACTAATGACTATACATCCATTGTATAAGTGTTTATTTAATTTATTCAGTGTTATATCATGGTAGGTATTTTGCATTCACCACTATAGATTTTCTATAGAGAGTATAACAAAGGATTTAATGTATTCTATTCATGTACCCTACTTGAACATTTTGTAAAGAATAAATTATGGTTTGTTATGAAACACAGATCTGAGTTACTAGGTTACAGTAAACAAAAAATATATAGGGTTAAAATGACTTACTAAAATGGTTGAAAGTCACTTTATATGTAGATATATTTTAAAAGTTAAGGACATGAGGTGATAAACATATATATGTACTTAATAAATTTGCAAGAAAAAAAAGCAGAGGGGTACTGATGAAAATCGGGGTATTATATCGCCTTAAACCAGCCTATTGGTGCTTTAAACCAGCCTATTGGGCCAATCTTCTAGTCTTCTTCATACACATTTTAATTCATGAATGTTATTGTTACCAGTTTAGTTTTATGGATTCACTGGCAGGATGATGAGCTACCAGGAGCTTTGGGGACTTGAGCTTTTAGCAAGTACAAAATTGCTAAAAATGTCCTGGTTTTACCAGGAGGCCCAAATTCCAAAGCCATCCCTTGCCACATGACAATATGGCTATACTTAATATGTTACTGCCCAAGTCTAGGTCAAGAAGGAGGCAAAAAAAAAGTATACATTTTCTGATCCCAAAGTGCATAATGATGTCTCGCCATGCAGCAGGGCCCATAACATGCAGCAAAACACACCCATGAAACTGACACAGAGTTGCAGTGCTCATCAGCATCTATCCATCAGCATACATGTAGGAGGAGGGAGAAAAGCAAACATTAAGTTTACCCAGGGCCTTGTGAGGTAAGTTTTTAAGTATTTATTGAGAGTTGCAATTACAAAAACAAATACTTCTTTGAAACCTGGCAGTACTTCATATCATACAAAATGTATTATGTTCATTGTGGATATGGTGGGCATACTATCTTTGAGATGGAAATGGTAAATTAGTGATCTGATAATTTAATGTTTTGCTTTATTGTTCACTCATGAATAGAAAAGATGAAGGAAAGGAGAAAAAGAAACCAAAAATACATTAAAAAGCCCACAATGAACAATTAAGTTGATAAAGAAACAGAAAATTAGAAAATTAAACATGGAAGGAAAGAAGATACCAGGATTTAAAGGAGTACATTTCAATGTTATTCTAGTATCCTCTTTTTAAATATATTTAACTGTGTGAACGGATATCCATGAAAAACGTTTATTCCCAAAATCTGGTTGATTTTGTGTTTGTGAGTTATGCATGATTACATTGCTCTCTAGGCCACTGTGCTGCAATATAAATATCATTCTTTTTCAGATCAATAATACAGATTTGATGATATTTGATAGTGAATGAATCTGCCTGAAATCATGATTTTTTGCACACAAACATGTAGCCAGAGGTTTCCGGTGGTATAACAAATTTTTTGCAAAAAGTGGGGAATGAGGCTATGGATCACGAAATGCCTCTTTTAAGATCATGGATTATAACATTTAGCTCTAAAAGAAGAAAGTGATGAAAACTCAAATAAAGCTGTGTTACTTCACACGGCGGACATAAGTGCTTGTTATCGGTAATAAGTCACTATTACTAGTAATAAATCATGACTTAAGAACACCAAAGCAGAAGACTACAGAAAGTTGGATTCAAGGGGGGGAGTATGATCGACATACCATTTCGGACTCTTGTTTTGAAAGTGTCTGGTCATTTCATTTAAGTTAGTAAAAGTGTCTGTATGTAAAAGTTGTTGATGATATTTGGCGACAGGTCTTTATGTACAAAATGTACACAAATCTCACAATGAATAAGTAATCAGCCAATAGTACACACCAATCTTGTGTCATTATTAGTTTTCTATTAGCCAGCCAAATACAACCAAATTAATTGATAGTAATACATTACACTTCTTGTGTCAATTGCTTGCAATTCTCCAGTTAATAACCCCAGGGTTTGTGGATTTTTCGTATTTAACTTTGTGGAAGAAACTATTTATGTACACAAGTTCTGATGAGGGTATCCTTGCCTCAATTGGCTGGCAAATAATCTACCAGATACATATAGTAGTTCTTAGGAGCATTTGTTCACAGTGTTTCTAGACAGTTTACCCCCACAAATTTTCTTAGCATCTTATTGAGCTTCTGTATCGTTTGTTCAATATTGTGAATTTGTAATTATATATATCCAAAAATCTCTATTTCTGTGCACAAAAACTTTGTATGCTTTTAACATAATTTTGTCTCATACACATATCCCCCACCCCATGCTTACACACAAACACTCAACGGACTTGTCATGATTGATACAATAGGTTTCAGGAGATCATTGTAACTTTATTAAATTTTGTGTATAAAATCTCTAAGTAGCTGAAAATAGGCACACAAAGTATCTATTTTCTAACCAATTTGAATAGGGCTTGATGAACACTTAAAAGTACATGTAAGTGATTCTGTGATTGACAAATATACGTATTTCTGGAACATACAAAATCAGAGTTGCCAAGACAAAGATGTAGTTTACATGCATATTGTGATTTGTGGAAGTAAAAAGTCAGAAGGAAGTCATATTACTGTGTTTATAAATTAGTTTTTAAGGTAAGTGAAGTTTGCTCAGATTAATGTTACTAATGTTAGTCTAATCACTTGCAAATTGACAATTACTCCCATAGTTTCCTCTGCTCAAATTACTTACATTGGTTCTATAATACCTTTATGCTTGTAATACAGACTGTATGACAAATAAAAGTTTATTTACACATTGGTTCATTTGATCAGTTTTGGCATTCATTACATGTACTTAATCCGGTGGCAATGAGAGCTCAGATGGGTTTCATTCCATCAGTGAAGCATGGGAACGGATGTGGGAACACTAAAAAATGGGCCAATATGAGATACCACATGCACTACCAGCACAAGTGCTTTGATGTTCATGGAGAAGTATTGTAGAACTGAGGTTATCATATCAGGATTACCGTTATATACCATTGCATTGTTTAGTAGGTCAGTAAACAAGAATTGGATTTGGTATTGCTATAATAAATTTTGCTTTTTCAAGTTGGTATCAGAGGGGGGAGGGGCAGGATGCGGACCTCATAGTCTATGTTGAAAGTGTTCGGTTGTGTAGCTTCATGTACATAAAGTGTAAGTTTGCAAGTTTGAAAACATTATTATTCCTTTTAGCAATATGTTTACTCTCTCTGGAAATTTGGTGTTCTAAACAAAGCATTCTTTTTCAATATTTAACTAAATTGGTTCAAAATTCTTCATATTGACTTTATACGTTTATTGCAAAATCTTGTGCGCCAAATGTAATTTTTCCTGGGCCAAAATTGCGACATGTGGCCTCTGATTTAATACTGCTTGTTAGATGCATGAAGTTTGTTATGTATTTGTATTTTACATGTATAATAATTACCGGGGTACTCAGTACAAATGACCATACGGGACGTGCATAAACATGGGTAGCATTTTCAGCCTTCTGGTATATCAATGACCCCTTTTTCAAAGCCTATTTTGGTATATGAATGGGTCCTTTTTTCAAAATTTATACAATTTTGGGTAAATTCGGCCGAAAATTTTGACTTTTGGTATATCAATGGGTCCAAATTTCTTGAAAAATTGGTATATTTATGGGTCTACTTCCAAAATCTCAGTGGCACGTCCCTACCAAAACCAAACTTGAGTACCCCCCCGGGAATAATTAAGGCTTCCTTTTGTATGATTCTTCATCCAGATTTTCTTCCTGCTGTCAGTGGACAAAACTTAGCCACATTTATGTTGAAGAGAAACACCACAAGTATACCATGCATAATGAGACTGTGAATTAAATCATGGAAGTGATAGGCTGGATTTAAGTTTGTCTTACTGAGGGATATATTAGGACAAGTAATGGAGAGAAGGTGAGTTATGATCAGTGGCGACGCTACGGGGGTGGGGGGCAAGGCGGCATTTCCCCCTCCAAATATTTTTCTTGCCCCCCAGTTTTCCCCCACTTTTGAGGCAAAATCCCCAAAATTACGTAAATTTCCACTTTTGCAGCAATTTTGTGCAAAATTTGCAGATTCCCCCCCCCCTGAAATTCACTTTCCCCATGCCCCCCTGAAAATTCTTGGTGCCGCCACTGGTTATGATTAAAATCTACCATATTAGGCCATTCCTATTTGACATCCACACCCCACCCTGTGTAAGATTAAACCAATGTGGTAATAGGCTGGATTGAAGTTTGAATGGTTTACTGAGGGATACATGTATATATAGGACCAGTAATGGAGAGAAGGTGAGTTATGAATAAAATCTACCATATTGGGCAATTCCATTTAAAATTCACACACCCTGTGTAAGATTTTGGCAAAGTCTTTCACAGAGGCCGGAATATAGGTTTCAAATAGAATTTTTGAGTAACTTCCATTTGAAAAACTCAATTCCAGATGTGGTAGATATAAATAAAGCCATTATACAGGGGGAATGTTTTCAAAATATTTAACCCTAGCCAGTTCCACTTGAAACAAAATACCTCTCTGTGGAAGATTTTTTAAAATCTTCTACAGGGGTAAGACAGATTTCAAATGGAATAGTTCATAAAAATTAATAAAGCCATTATATAGGGGGAGTAAAGGTTTCAAAATAATTAATCCTAGCCAGTTCCACTTGAAACAAAGTACCCCTCTGCATGCTCTGTGGAAGACTTTTCTTAAAAATCTTCTACAGGGCTAAGACAGATTTCAAATGGAATAGTTCATTATAAAAAGGGAATGCTATCTAAACTTGTTTTGGGCTTGTTGGTGTTCCAATTCTTTTTTGATCAATTTTGGAAGTGGGGCCTAATTATATATGTTGCACTATAGTCTATACCACAACAGTTTAATTTAGTGCATGGTCTTATAATGTGCTTTTCCAGAAAAATAACAGATGCATGCCACCTATAGAGAAGTTCAGATTTCCGCAATTTCTGACCAGTTAATTATGATTACTGGACTGAAATCCAGACTTTCAAAGTGTCTAAATACAAAACAAAATCCAGCAAAAAATAGTTCACAATCAAAACCCCTAAATTTTTTTTGGGGGGGGGCATATTTTGGACAATTCTGTGATTTTTTATACATTTTATTGCATTTCCACACTTTTCCCAGTAACATTGGCAGCTGGAATTCCAGTCATTTTCAGGTAGCAAACCTGGAAATCCAGACATCTCTTTATTGAAAATTTACTCTTCTGTGGGATGGGGTGGGCATATATTTTCTGGAGTAGCCCAATGTACTAGTGTAATTGGAGATTTAAGAGGCCAAGATGTTTATTGCACTGGGTTTGTGTTTCATGGTGTTGCATCTTATGAATATTGATTTAAATTGAGAAACAATGGCTTAGGTGTGTCATGTGGTAGTAGGTGAGAGGAGTGCCTTGTTTTATATAGAATGTTGGCATAGGCTTGCGTGATTATTAAGAACAATCAATTTTGATTATTTTATCATTTTTTTTAATTGATTTTTTTTTTTGTATCAAATATTGTGTGACCGTAGGTTGAGCACCATTGTTGCATAGACTCCCACTATTAAACAATGCGGTGCATTTTTAAGTGGAGAAAGATGTGTCTAACAGAAGAAAGCATCTATAAAGATGCAAATATTTTTAAAACCACCTACATTTGTATCGGTTGAAAATATTTCTTTAAAATCTGTCTGCTTAAAACAATGAATTATTTTTGATTAAAATAAAATGTTGATACAGTTTTTTATATTATCGAGTTCTCAATTTTAAAAATAATTGATTATTTTCAATGAATTAAAATATTAGCACAAGACAGTGTTGCTTATGGTAGTTTTTTTTTTAATAATTGAAATAACCATCTCATTGTTTAAAAAAAAAAAAAACAAGCATTTTAGTTGGCAATTTGTAATCTAACAGCATTCAAGATAATAATAAAGTGTAGATTGTTGAGGTTATCGCATGTCATCACCTAGTCATCATTATCATTGTTGTCTTTGTCTTTGTTGTCATTGTCGTCAGTGTTATCATCATCATCATTGTCATTGTCATTGTCATCATCATCATCATCATCATCTCCTCTGCCACCACTCCCACCCTACCTCACCCACTGACCACCTCGATCACCACTATCACCACCCTACTTACCCCACCCACCCCCAAACCTTTCAATGTCATAAATGAAATACATAAAAATCCTCACTCTCATTAAACCTCAATGAACACACAATTAATTCAGTATTATCAAAATTAATCATTAAACTCACTTAATAGCACTCTTTTCTTTTAGACCACTCGAGCTATACATTGTAATAGGTCAAAATTACAAATTTATCAAAATAAACTTTTGCATCATGGTTAAACATGTTTTTAGCCATGCACACATACCTTTGTTTCATCGAACAAGCTTTATTTTGTACCAAAATGTATTTTCATTGCTATTTTTAACGTAAAAGAGCCGGTTGCAAACCAATGATGCCTGCTCCAAAACGTTCCTGTAGCACAAGAGCTTAATGTACGCTCTTGAAAAACGTGCTGTATTTTTCTGAGAAAATTCCCTCATTTCACAAATTCTTTGCCATTTTCCACTCATCTAATCATGTTTTCATGTGATGGAAGTTATGCTGATATTATGAAGGTATGTTTTTTGCATTTCCGATTATTTTGAGACTTGTTAGAAGAATAGCCTTTTTCACATGTGTTCAAAAAGTTGTTTCAACCGTGTTTTTTACCCCATAATTTCCCTCATTTATCAAAGCCCAGCCCTCCTTCAAATACATTAAACCTTGACTCCAAAGTGTTAGGTTACTGTTTAGCCTTAATGAAAAGGTAAACCTTGATGCAAAAGTAATATTTTAGTCCCTATAGTGAGGGTGATGTAAAGGAAAAGATCGCCCACTTAAATACAAAGAGCATAATAGATTACTTAGTTAGCAACACAGGATGTGACTTAAATTAGACGTGATTGATCAATGCTATCTATTGCATGGTTGCAATATATATCTGAAATCAAAGGGCCAACAGTCATAATAACAAGTGAATTAAAAATAATTAAGAGGAGAAATACTATTAATTGTTTTCACTGCCTCAGCTCAGCATTGAAAGGATGTGATTTGGTAGCAATGTACTAGTTATCATTGGTCTTAATGTATGGATGGACTTTCTCCATAATGTTGCTCCATGGTCTTTCTACATGGCCTTGCTGCATGAGCTGGCTTGGGTTTTCATCTCAAATTTAATTTGCTGCATGGTAGTGATGGTTGTTCACTATGTTTTGCGATAGTTTTAGTTTAAACGTGATCATCATGTAGTGGAAGGAAGGAATACTAAAACCATGAAAATTCAATTGTGCAGTTTATAGCTGGATCTTACTTTGCTATGTTCACCAAGTATTGCAAGGATTTTGCAGTATTGTATCTTCAAATGATATTTTCCAGATGATTACAAGCAAAACATTACAAATGAATAATCTGCAATTACTCACAATTTCTGGGTATTGTGTGTCCGCAGTGACATTGATAACTCAAAGAATGGTTGAAAACTATGGACTTCAGTCAAGTCAATAAACCTGTATAGAAAGTCTCCAATTTGGTAACAAAATATAAACTGATGTGTTTGAATTTTTGTTAGACATGTCATTCAAGATATTACCAAGAGTTAGTTGACAATTTTACACTGGTGGATTTTGTGGAATTTGGGAACTGATGTGTTTGAATTTTTGTGAGACATGACGTTCAAGATATTACCAAGTGTTAGTTGACAATTTTACACTGGTGGATTTTGAAGTGGTTGTGAGTACCATGTCAAAACCCCGGAGGTTTGAAAGAGCTGTTATTGATGCGTTCTTGGAATCTATGAGAGCTGAGATTGCAAATGATGAGTAAGAATAAAATGGACAATAGTTTGTATTATTTCTAATTGTTGTAATCTTTTAAGAAATAAAATGTTTCATGATGTTCGGGTCCCGGGTTCGGGTTCGGGTTGGGCTGAAATTTTGCATGAAGTTAATTTGATCAATACATCCCATAGGCTCCGGAAGATTTTTAATATTGGGGGGCCCAAAGTTTTTCGTCCGCTCCGAGGTGCGAAACGCTAAAGGGGGTGGGTGCGGGAGGGGCCACGCGGAATCTTTTGAAATGCATACATTTTTACATGAATTGTACCTTACATTTTGAATTATACCTAAAATTATGAATTTTACCTTAAAATTATGAATTTTACCTTAAAATTATGAATTTTATCCTAAAATTATGTATTTTACCTTAAAATTATGAATTTTATCCTAAAATTATGAATTTTACCTCAGATTATTGGGGGGGGGGCTCTAGGGTACTTGGGCCCCCTCACCAAAATTATTGAGGGTGTCGGGCCCAGACCCCCAGACCCCTTTGTTAATTTTCATTTCTTTTCTTCCATTCTCAGTTTCTTTCTTCTGCCTGTCCTGGTTACTTTATCTTTTTCCTTTATACTAGTCTTCATGATTGATTTTCTCTCTTTCATCTTCATTTTTTTTTTTTTGTACTTTGTATTAGACCCTTCGCACTTGATTATTAGTTTCCTGTTTACCGCCCGCGTCCAAAATTGAAAATCTCAAAATAATTAATTATTTTATTTTTATTTCTAATTTTCTCCTTTAAAATAACATTCAACTACTTCTACTTGCCATTTTCTGACTTTAATAATATCAACAATAATGATGAATGAACAAAGAGTACAACTCCACCTTCACTTATTTGTAAAATCAAATATTGTTGTGAAATAATTAAATGCCCGCTCTAGTCAAAACGAGTCAATAGTTGCTTGTAATAGTTCAAACTAAATAAAGAAAATTGATAATTAATAATTAAAAGTCCCTTTTTCAAAATCTTTAACAGGAAACTAATAATCAAGTGCGAAGGGCCTTTATCTGTTTCTTTATCTATTTTTGTTCTCCCAATAATTGTTTATCTTTCTCTCTTTTACTCTTTGTCTTTCTTTCTGTCACCAAAAAACACCACTTGACAAAGGATGCAAATAAAAAACACAGGTACTCAAGTGTAGCTAGACATTTTATCCTCGACTGGCACACATTCCACACAGTTTTGTCAGAAATTTCAGCAGGGGTGTAATTTTTCCGGATTTCCGGATTTTTGGGATTTAAAAAAGTTCGGATTTCAAAAAAAAAAAAAAAATTTTGTTTTGTCGCTTTTGGAGTGGCCCTGGACCAAGAGCTAAATGCTTAACAGAGATGTCACATTTCGAATTTTCAGTTTCGGATATGAGAAAATCTCCAATTTTAAAATGAAAATTCCTTAGAACCCTGACTGGATGATTTATAGACACACTGTACTGTGCAAAAATGGTGATGCAATTTCTCATGTGTATGTGAATGATATGATACTGGAAGTATAGTATTCACAGATAATAAATGTTTTTATACTATAAAGTGAAGTATTTTAACAGTTTCTCATTTTTGCATTTTACCCCATGAAATTGCATCTCCAGTGGTGCTCAAGTGTGTAAAACCCCTCTGGCTTCGGGGGCCTTCGCCCCTCGACCCCCACCGGGCGTTGCCCCTGGACACCACAGGGGACCCTTAAGCGGGCCCCTGGATCCCTGGCCGCAACAGGCGAGAGCTCCGCTCGCTTCGCTCGCTCCACTGCGCAATTTCATTGCCTTGGGTTTTTTTTCTTAAAGCACCAATCACACCCCTGTTTCAGTTCGAATTCACCATGCTCGCAATTGAAAAGACTGTAGTCAATGTGGCACTGTCTGTGGGCAGTGCAGTGGCATAGAAAAGCAAAGGGGGCAGCTGCCCCCTCCTGTGAAAAGTCTTGCCCCCCCATAGGATGGTGGCCGCCCGATATTTAAGATTTTTATTAGGCTTTTTTGGACTTTTTAGCATCAATGTTTGCCCCCTTAAATTTGTCTTGCCCCTCCCCCTTTCCCCACCCTAACAAATGGGCAGCTACACCCCCTCTGGGAGAAGTCTTGCCCCTGACTACACTCTGATATAAGTAATTTCAATGTATTTGATTAGAAAGGAAGCATTGGAAATGAATTGAGTCATTGGAGAAAGATACATGTCTCTCAACTTGTCATCAGAACACTGTGTTCATCTTAGCTTTTGTGTCATAGATAGTGCCTCAAGTCAAACCCCATTTACTACATGTAGAAACCCAGGCCATGCACCTGCTTATACAAGGACAAGGTCAGCAAAATATACTATCTTCATAAGATAATTCAGTCTGTATTAAAACCTCAAACTGTTGCTTACTTGGACATGAAAGCAACAGTATTTGTGCACTGAAAATATCCTAAATTTTCCTAATCTTTTTATGATAGCTCTCTATTTCTACCCTCCGATGTGATATGATAAATCCAGAATATTCACTGAAATTATGTTATTTCACACAAGAAGATGGGGGATTGACTCATGCATTAATCATATACAATGTAGTAGAAAACTTACATTTTTTATCAAAGTTAAACATTTGAAAATAGTATTTGATACTGCTGCATTGATTCCCGCTAGCTTTTGTAGATCATTAACGGTAGCTTTGTTAGACAAATGATGGGAGAAAATATATGCTTAGGATCATGAGAAATCATCCCCTCTCTTCCTATCTATCTATCCACCCCCCTCTCTCTCTCTATTTCCTTCATCTCTCTCCCTCTCATCATCTTTTTCTCTCCCCTCCCCTCTTTTCTCCCTCCCCTGTCTCTCTCTCTCTTTCTTTCTGCTTATCAAGGTATTATTAGCAACACTTATTGATTATTGTTCTGTTATTGTTAATATTATTGCCTTTATATCTCAGAATGCCCTGGGGATATAGAAACTCACACAGAATAAGAATGTGTGGAGATATTAGTATAAACTGCAGGTGCAGATGAGAAAGTACAAGCAGCGAACATGATTCATTTTCTCTCTACATAATTGAGACTTGCAAATGTAAATTGGATATCGATTTCACATGAGTATTCTTTTATACATTAATCAACTCATGAATTAGCAGATCAAAAACAAAATACCACTAATCAGAGCTGTTGAATAAGGTCTCATGGTAAGGCACCAGACACAAATTCGTTTGATCTTTGGATCGACCCTTGATGCTGCTGCGATGCTTGTTATTAATGTATTGACAACTAATTAATCAGAATTAATGGTAAATTTATATTGGTCAATATCAATACAGGCAAATATTTATATGTTATCACAATTAATAACAGTCAATTAATTAATTTCATAAATAATAAGGATCGACAAAGCATCGATGGTTGATCCAAAGATCAAACTAATCTGTTTCTATTGCCTGATTCGGTTAAAGCTTATAAATTTATGCATGTATTTGATTTGAATAAAATGATAAAAAAGCTATGTACAAGAGCAAGAACATCGTAACATACACTACGCAAAAAAAGTTTCTTTATGGTTAGGAAATTTACCCACTATTAAAATCTAGCGACTAATTTTGTACGTCCTGCGCATTTTGACACCTCAATCACTACTCTACGACACTCCTGAGAAAAGATATGAATGGTTAAGTAACACGAGGTCGAAAAATGAAAATTGCAAAAAGGTTTATTTAAGTTTTCAGCATAAAAGAACACAAAAAACAACAAACATGCAGATAACATTTTTTGTTTAATTGCTGAGCACATTTCAGGCATCATACTGCCGCTTCCAACTTCACTAGAGATTAATCTCTTTCTTTACCAGTCTTTCAATACTTTGTGTGTCCACCGTTGGCTTCCCTTACAGCAGCCACGCGGCGTCGAATGTTACCTTGCTCAACCCAGTTCCACTTGTTGATAATGATGCGACGCAATCCCACCACTGTTGTATCTGCCTTTATCTTCTTGTTGACTCGTCTCTTGTGCTGATCCCAAAGGTTCTCCAAGGGGTTAAGATCAGGGCTTCTGGAGGGTCACTCAAGTGTCTCAATTCCTTCTGCTTCCAGGAATGCAGCTGGTAATCATGACCTGTTTTGAATCCCTTTTCCAAATCCATCTCTCAAAACGTAAATGTCTTAGTACCCACTCACCTTTGTCTTTGATCATTCATCTGCCCAATAAGCAAAGGATTATCCAACATGCATCAATTAAAATGCTTTTCAATTAAAATTAAAAAGGCGGGAATAATGAAACCGTCTTGGATCAGTGAATCAGCTCTAAAACCATTGAATAGGCTTCTTTGCAATTTTCATTTTTCGACTTCGTGTTACTTAAACATTCACATCTTTTCTCAGGAGTGTCATAGGGTAGTGATTGAGGTGTCAAAATGCGCAGGACAATCTCCCGCACATGATTACTTAGCAAACGTACAAAATTGGTCGCTAGATTTTAATAGTGGATAAATTTCCTAACCATAAAGAAACTTTTTTTGCGTAGTTTAAAAGCATCAGACAGTGTGGTGCATACAAGTTCTTTATTTTTATGTGTCATGAAGCAGCTAATACATCATAAATCTAAATTGTTTTTTTCCTGAAAATGTCCATCTATATAGCTTCCCTTTCAACATGATATCCACATGCACATCCATGTTCACCCATTAACTCCTGGGGTAGCCCTCAAATGAGCTATCACTGTTGAAAGCTATTCACCCCTTATGGAAGACATGACTTTAATCTCCCACACAGTCGTAGATTTCAAATGGAGTCACCCATTTAGGTAACCAAATTTGAAATTCACACACCATGTGTGGGAGATTAAGGTCATGTCTTCCATAGGGTGTATGGATTTCAACTGGAATAGCCCAATTATATACTAGACAGAGTTTTGGAATTGAATCAAATACTGGAACTTACTTAGCAACTTTGTGACATTGCATCTGGAACTACCAGACTTCATCAAGCAACTGACCCGCTGGACTGGTTAAGTGATAGACAGCTCCAGTCCTGCAGGAGAGTTGCCTGGTGAAGTCTGGTGGTTTCAGACGCAACATCGCAAAGTTGCAAAAAGTAAGTTCCAGTATTATGCAATTCCAAAACTCTTTTAAAAACTACTGGATCACTAAGAGCTACTAAGAACATTCAGGGTGCACACCAGTAAATAGGCCCCATTGACTTTGTGTACAAACAGGGTCCGGGAAAACATCATTTTCTTGACTCCAGAGCGACTCAGTTCTTCAAAACTTACCTTTTCTGCAAGCTGAAGGTCAGATGAAGACATCCATTGTAGAAATTATATGTGGAGTCCAGCATTTTTTTCCAGAAAAATGCCGACAAGATCACCCTATAGCCCATGCAGCCTACGCCACCTTACGAATAGCTTGGTGTTTCTGAAATGTAACACATTTTGAAAGTTTAGCCAAATCGTCATAAAAAGTCGGATCCTGCTCATTTTTCACAGACAATCTATTTCCC
Source organism: Amphiura filiformis (assembly GCF_039555335.1). Classification (NCBI taxonomy): domain Eukaryota; kingdom Metazoa; phylum Echinodermata; class Ophiuroidea; order Amphilepidida; family Amphiuridae; genus Amphiura; species Amphiura filiformis. The sequence goes on from NC_092638.1 coordinate 13,765,371, forward strand.
AGGCCTAAATGAGGATTAAATATGAATCAGGGCCTAATAGTTAGGTTTTAAGCCTTTTCTAATGTATTTAATTTAGTCTATTGCACGTTTCCTCGATTGAAACACTGATTTTTTCCTCCCAGGGTGGATAGGAGACTTGTATTTACTGGTGTGCACTCTTCACTCATTATACTAGACACATGTTTGACCAAATTGTTTTGCCCAACGTTTGCCCTGTTGAGAAATTAGATAAGCATGATGAAAAACACAAAAGTTTGTGTGTGAAAATTGATAAGAATTGGCTAAAATAATATTTTCTGTAGACAATCCAGGTATAGCGTAATACAGCTACAAGGTACTAACTTTATTCAATTTGTTATAATTTCATTCATGTCTTTCTCTATCTTACACAGAAATATTGAAGATGTCACTTCTCGATTTGAAGACCACATCAAGCTGCGCCATCTCAAAGAGCTCATGCGTATGTTTGACATCCATGAGCCCAGCAAGGACATGCCACCGGATGGTTTCTATACTCCAGGTCGTGTTGTTAAGAGGGAGGCTGGTAACGTCACATTGAAGGAGTTTAAAGACATGGTACAAAGCATGCTGAAAACAGATGCCTGGGATACACAGATGGAGTCACTCTTTGCAAAGGTCAGAAGTCTTTGTCTTTCTTTTGTCTTAAAAGCCAATATAGTGGAGTCCCAAAGGGGATATTGACCATGTTGACTGCCCCCACTAAAATACCTGGACAAAATTTACCAAGATTTGTGATGCGCATCTTCCTTTAGGCCAGTTTTAGGATATAGAATTAAAACGGCAAATTAATGCAAACCCACACCAAAATACTTCGGACTATATAAAAAAATTACAGTCCCTTATAGATAGAATAAGATATGATTAAGCCCTGTAGCCAAGATTTTTGCAGGGTTGGGGTTATTACACCCCCTTTTGGCTACAGGAAGGTATGATGTCAAAGTGATGACCATATTGCACCATATCGCTGAATGCCATTGAAGATATTCTCTGAATGCCATTGAAGATATTCTCTGAATGCCATTGAAGATATTCTCTGAATGCCATTGAAGATATTCTCTGAATGCCATTGAAGATATTCTCTGAATGCCATTGAAGATATTCTCTAGACCATAAGTCTACAGAAGTCTATTTCCAATTTTTTGTACGACATGGCATAACTGGGCATTAACAGCAGAGACAAAAATCATTTAGAAGCTGCTGATGAGCAAGCACCCAGAAAGTGATTAACCTCCCTGCTGAAGCTGGCCCTCAATCTAATGGCTGGAATTTGGGCAGGTAGAGAATTCCATAATTGGGCTGTAAATGGTAGAAATGATCTTTCATGGCTGACAAGCTTTGATCTTGGGACTTCCATTGCTAGGCAATTGCTTGTAGACCTCATCTTCATTAAACAACTTTGTGTTAATGAGTTTCCACTGTATCAAGGAAGCTCAGCATGCTCAGTGGAACACTGACATATCTCCATTTGCTCCCCTAGGTAATGTTGTCAATGATGCAATCATTGACAACATTACCTAGGGGAGCAAATGATGCAATTATGCTTATGAATATATAACATAACATGTGGGAGCTAATTTTTTATGATATGATCTTTGATTTTAGGTGGACACATCAGCTGATGGTATGGTAGATTGGAATGAATTCTGTACTTATATGCTGCTTCATTATAAAGAGAGTGATGCTATGAAACGTAAACAAGCCATGCCATTTACTGGTCAGCCCAAAATAAGGCATGTAGGACCGAATAAGGTAGGCCTCTAGAGGTATTTGCTTATAATTATGTGACCTGTTCCAGCATAGTCATGATAGTGGGCTATTCCATTTAAAATTCACACTACCCCTGTGGAAGATTTTGGAAATATATTCCACATGGGGAGTATGAGTGTACACATTAGCAGCTCCATTTGAATTTCACACACCCTTTGAGAAAGATTCAACCTGAATCTTTTACTGAGGGAGGGTGAGTTTCAAATGGAGCTTCTAATGTATTCATTCCATTTGAAATTCATGCTCCCCCTGTGGGAGATATTTTCAAAATCTTCCACAGGGGTAGTGTGGATTTTAAATGAAATAGCCCAATATACCTCAAGTGTATTTTTCAAGAAGTGAGACTTATTTGAATGAGACTTGCTTTTGGAAATTGATTAGTTATATTATCATTATGATGAACTGATGAAATTGTTGACTACTTTCCGCATGTTTTTCTTGATATGTTTAAGCTTAAATTGTCCCTTCATCAAAACCTGCCCAGATGACTTCAGGTATATTTGGCAAGAACATGTCACATAATACATCCCAACAAACTCAAAAATGTTCTTCATAAGTTTATTCAAAAAAATTTAGTAACATTTAAATATCGGGTTATATAACGGTCATGGATACATTGTAAAATATTTTGGGCAAACATTTTAGGAAATTATTTTGTCAACAGTTCAATAACATTTTGTTAGAATGTTTCTTATCATGTTTTCATCATGTGTTTGCTGGGTCATATCGTTCCAAATTATAAGGAAGATAAATGCTATGGTAGGAAAGTATACAATGTGCATGACTACAGGATGTCGTCCAGAGAGGGAATTATCTTAAGGATTTTGCAGGGGTTTGGAGTCCATTAGATAGAGTCCAGGCACTAAATGCCACACAAATCATATCCAGGAATGTTCAGAACCTGGATTAAATGGTCACCTTAAGAAATCATGGCAAATGCATAAATAGACTGGATTGCCCAGTAACTGGTTTGTGGTAAGGAAATCAATCCATGATCTGGACACTGAACATATATACATGGATAGGGTACACTACAAGATTCCTCCTACTGGGGCCGCATGTACAGATAATACTCTTGCAAAGGTACTTGGCTGGTAATGTGCAGTACCAGTGCAGAAGCAGTGCAGTACCACTGCTGGTGGGTCATGTGCAGTAGCAGTAGTGGCACTCTGTAGGTATTCTGTGTGTACCAGTCAGGTACCTTGGTGATTGTGTACCTGTGCAGGCGGAACAATCCTGTAGTGTATGTGGGCATGATTTGTGTTGAGTTTGGTACCTGTACTTGAATAGACTCCAAACTTGTGAAAGTCCTCAGATAATCCCCTCTCTGGGGAGACCTGTACAACACCCCTGCATTTCAGTACATTGGGATTTCCTAGTGTATGCCAGCTACAATGACAGGTGCCACTGGTAATAGGATCAGATTTTATGTGCTGTTTTAGGTTTAGTTTAACCCCCTGGACACTACTGGTCATCTAACAGCATTTCTGAATGGTTGATAACTTGAAATGCTCATTTCAATTTCAATTATGACTAGGCTTCAAACTATTTATGGTCAACCTTGCATTTGCAGATGATCTTATTAATACCCTCCTTGATTGGTTCAAAATTGGACACAATATTCATTTTGGCCAATCGATCAGCAGGTAATTCTCATAGGATTAAGGATGCCCGGGGGCCACTCAACTTACATATGTGTTATCATCACCGAGCTGAAATCCACGGGAAAGGGTATTTTTTTCACGCATAGCTAGCTATTTCATGCTATTTTGGGGAAAAGGGTATACTTTTAGCGACAGCAAGTCAGCATTTAGGGTATGAATTTTAAAGGACATAAACGCTATTGTTTTGCAGCATTTTTACCATTTGTAATAAAAAATAAATAAACAAGTATTAAAAGCAAAATAAACAAGAAAGTAAAGACATAGTAAAAACATAGTCCAATTAATCCATGAAAGTGGCTGTTTAAACTTCTTTTTCTTAGAAGATCAGTGGAAAGGGTACCTTTTTATGGTAGGTCAGTGAAAAGAGTGTCTTCTATGCAACTTACCCCCCGGGGGAGGATGTTAATTAAGTGTCACATATTGTGGACCATTTTGCCATAATTCATAACAATGTAAATTCCTTTACACTGGAGATCATGGGGATGCTTCTTGTATTATGTGTGTTTGATTGGTCTTTAAATCACACTTTTGTGAGTAATAAGGTTTGAATGTTTTCTTGCAAAGGGTAATATTTAGAGAATAAAGATATTGTTTTTAGCAGCTGGAGTGCATCTATCGTCTCATATAACACGGGCGACATCATTATTTTAAGTAAAACAACGAGGCGGAGCCGAGTTGTTTTACGCCAAAAATAATGATGTCGCCGTGTTATTGGAGACGATAGATGCATGACAGCGGCTATAAACAATACCTTTATTCTCATTCTTAAACACTTCAATTCGAATTAAAATATCATAAGTATTAGGCTACAAATTTTAATCAATTAAATTCTACATTTTACAAGGAATTACCTAGGTCTTAAAATCGATCAGTCCCGTTGTTGCAGTGCGCCTCCGATTGGTTCAAATATCGAGTACGCGTATCGCGTCGACACACACGCGCTGACCCGTGTGATATCGTGTCATATCACACGGGTAAGAACCAATAAGATTGCAGGAACGTTCTCAAGTGTTTAAGAATCATCCATAACAAAGATACCACATGACCCGTCATTTGCTAATTATGATTGTTTGTTATGTTGATTGTTGCAGCAAGAAGCCGTGTACTGTGTGATATCAGTGGAGTTCTTTGGCTCTAAATATCATGTGACCATGACTAAGGTAAGTGCAATGCATGATTGGTGTCATTTTAATCTTATTTTTGAAACTCTTGAGTCCACTTGTCTTGCAAATGGGCAAAGCTGTATGCGTGCCTATATTAGTAACAGAATTAGCAAATTATAAATTTTAAGGTTTTAATTAATATTTCCTTGATCCTTAAAATGTAAGTTCATACCTGCTGACAATAAAAAATTTCTAAAAGTTTAAAATGACTTTCAGCACAAAAATTAAACGAAACTTGAATTTTTGGTGTGTGACACACATCTTCATCAAAAGAAGACCAATGATCAAGATGATGTTGTGATGGGTTTGCCCTTTTGTTGACCATTAGTGACTTTTTCAGCTTTTCATCTCAGATACATACACTTTAATCACATTTCATTAGATTGATAAAGTTTACTTTGAGGACTGTTTAATATCAAAAATATAACAAATATCAATTTTTAATAATTTTCCATACAATTTTTTACCACAAAAAATCGTGATCACAGTGAAACCTCCTTGAGAGATGAAAAGGTGATCTCTTCTTGTCAAAAAGCTAGTAAAGTTAAAAAAATGCCAAAAAATGCATGCACATTAGATTTTTAACTTGGAAAGGGCTTTAAGACGAACTACCGTAAAAACTCTATAGTTAGCATATGTGCTTACTCTCGAGCGCCTTTGAAAACATGAAATTGTACCACCAAAGTCATGCGCTTTACCAGCTGAGCTAATGGGGTTGAGACACACATTTGCAGGTTTACTTGTTCGTATAACTATGTGTACTGACGATTTGCTCAAAACCCTTTACACTTTTGTGGATAGGGCTCTTCATGTTTGCATATTTTAAAAGTGCTTGATAGTAAGTACATATGCTAACTATAGAGTTTTTACGGTATTAAATTAAGATGGCCTAAAATTGAGAAAACCCTAGTTGATCCACTTTTCCCAGTACTTATAGTGTGACGTGTGGTGTGAATGCATAGTGTACACGTTTTCCTGTTCTACTTTGTGTTTCACTTTCATACAGGAAGGCGTTCTATGCATATTTGATACCAACCTTCATCTGGAGCGGTCCTTTGAAATCAAGAGCGAAAAAAGATGAGCCCAGGTCCTCCAAGAGACGGTTTAAGACTTGGTACACTGATATAGCCTTCTTGGGTAACATCGGCAAAGTGGTGATATGTTCTACCGGTAGAGATCTGAGATTCTGGGATATATCTACAGGTTGCTTTGTGGAGGAATTTCACTTGTATGGTAGGTTTTTTGATATTTCTTCACTTTCTGTAATGACAATCTAGCAAACAAGAAATGTTTTTGTAACATTTTCAAATGGCGTAGAAAGGCTGCCAGAAAAAATTTAAATGTCGGGTTATATAAAGCTTTTAAAATGTTTTAGGTCCCATACAATGTACCTAATTACCAGTGTGCAGCTTTCTCCAGCTTGGCTTGGTAATCCCCCATTCAATGGGAGCTTAAGCATGATGGTGAAGTCAAAATTAATGGTATAAGCTGCAGCTTGGCTGGGGAAGGCTATGCACTGGTAAATACGTACAGGCCCTTAACAATATTTTCAAAACATATTTAAAAGCTGCCACAGAATATTGTCACATTGTAATGTAAATGTTATTTCAGTGTTGACAAAAGATTTTTTTTAAATTTTGCAAGCAAAATATTTTCCCCATGATTGTGGCTTTATTATTCTACACCAAACAATACCTTTTATATGCATTATTCTTTTGTTTGTTCATCAGCACTAAATGATGTTCCAATGTGTCTGAGCTACTGGTATGACAAAAAGGTGAGAAATTTCTTTTAAATTTACATGGCTTCAATATAAATTGACATCACACACTGTGTATGGCACTGGACTTTAATGCCCAATGGATGCTGCCTCTTAATATTCTATTGTACTCAATAGAAAGGTGACCTGTAGACCACTTGACATCATTGTTTAATCAACAAAAGTGAGGGACTGGTCTATTGATATGCTTGAATGAACCGCTACGCTGTTCAATGGCTGTCTTGTACTATATGAAATGTGGTGGGTGATTTAAAATGCACATGCCCTGAGCAAACTACGATGCATATGAACACTGCAGATAACAGAACAATGGAAATTGACATAATTCGCACGCATACTGCCAGGCAATGATGTCAGATGTCAAGTGGTCTATTGGATATTGTTGCCAGTCACTAAATGTGACCACACATGAAGGTGTACAATTGAAGACGTCTAGTGTGAGATATTATGTTACTTGATATAAGTAGGTATAGGTGTTTTACTTGTAATGCATAATTCATAAAGGGTTTTGGATGGCTGCCTTTTAGTATGCATTTAGTGTGTATAATTATTGAAATAATTATTAACCATTTTCTTTCTATCCTTTTCCTTTCTAAATTTTTGATTACCATTCATTTATTTATTTCCTTACTAAATTTGTCTCTATCATTTATTTCTGCTTACAACCACCCCAAAACAATGGGTGTTATTGGGTTTCAACAAAAGGCACCACTTTCTCAGGTAGGAGCTTACATGTGACTTCCTTTTTAATCACTAATTGATACTCCTGTGGTGGGTCAAGCTTTAATGTGTTGTTAGTGCAGTTACCACTGTAAAGACAGAACCCTTATATCCAAAACAATGGTAGCGCTTTTGGCAAATCAATTTGACAAAAAGGAACAATGCTTTATAATGTATCCATGTTTAGAAAAGAGCCTCGCTTATACCGACCTAAGAGTACAGACCATAGAGTACAGACACAGGCTGATCTCCAACGTAGTCAAAGGCTTTCTCCTGGTATCTTACTATAAATAGGGGAATGTTGTATGTATCTATCTATGTATCTATGTATTGGAATCCGAAAACCATCTAGTATTTATTTCGCTAAAAAGGTGGCGTCATATGTACAGATGTTGAATTCAGATGATGATGTGGTCCGGAAGACTGCTGAAAAGTCCCTCAAACTGCACATGCAAAAAAGAAAAGTTAAAGAAACTAATGATGAAGGTAAAAATTTTGCTGGGTATGAAGCTGATGAAAATGGTATCATCATAAAAAATATTCAGACTTGCTTGAGCAAGTCAGCCTGGGTTGAGTTAAACGAGATCTGCTCAAAATTAGCCATCGAGTTGGTTAAATCAAACAACAAAAACTTTGCGTATGCCATAAAGGCAGGTGAAACTGTTATAGTTTGTCACAAAGTAATTTATCATTTTATCATAAAGAAACTGACTGAAACTGAACTAAGCAACTGGAAAAATCTTGAATCACAAGGAAGACTTGCGGACCTCGAGAAAGCAGATTATGCATGTTCGATGGAGCATTTAAAGAATGGTGATTTAAGTGTCGACCTGATTAAGTTTATCACCAAAGCTAGACTCCAAATCGCTGAATCAAATTCATTGCTCCATGTAATGTTTCCTCAGGTTAGCAAGTCGTGCCCTCTTTGCAGAAATCCATATGATACAATTTCACATGTAGCAAACGGCTGCATGCAATTTAGATACAATTACATTTCAAGACATAACGGATCATGAATATCCTTGAAAAGGAAATTAAAAAATACAACAGGTGTGATATCTACCGTGAAAAGATCATCTCGGGTGCCCTGATCACGAATGACGATGATGAAATTGAATTCGCAAACATCTTTCAGGACATTTAAGCAAGAAAACCAGACCTATTTCTCATTGATCACGAAAACATGAAGTGTTTCATCTTGGAAGTAACTTGTCCTTTCGATGCTTTCATTGAGGAAAGTTACAACACAAAGTTCCAAAAGTATACTCCTCTTTGTAACTTGCTCACATTGTGCGGATTTGATTGCAAAATCCTTGTCTTCGTGATTGGGTCACTCGCCATATTCATCACCGTTTCGAAGTGGGTTGAAGAAACTTGGCTTCCCCAAACGTGTTGCCAAGGCTGTTGCCAAGTATGCTTCTGTCAGTTCCATGATTGGAACCAACATCATTTGGAGACTGCGATACAGGCTCACCAAAATCAATTGATTCTTCCTGTTCAATTTCATGTTGTTTGTAATTTATTCATGTAATGATTTATAATGCCGCTTTGATGGCCCAAATGTATTTGTTCATTATTGAATAAAAAATTCGTATATGTATCTATCTATGTATGCCTATAAAGGCTCCGTCAGTTTCGATCCAAATGTCGCCAAATTCATACGGGAGATCGATGAATGTACGGGAACGTGTTTAAACTTTATTTGGTTGAAAACGGTCAAGAATTGGCCTCAAAATCAGTGAAAATGTGGTCCGTTAATTGCTATCCAAGGTAAACAAAAAGAGGAGTCAGTTACTAAGCTAGGCCTGCGCGTCGCACGGGCGTATCTAATGCCAAGCCGCTCGTGTAGCGAAAGTGATACCAGCGGGTAACGCAGCACTACGCCATGGCACGCGTAGACGACGCAGAGTCACGTAATGAATGATATTACGGGTGAACGACCGTAGCGTAATAAATACGGGAAACAGATGTGTGTTAAAAAGTACAAACAACATGAAGAGGTAGGCCTACTATAAATAAAAAAGAAACAAAATGAGAACAAACAGGCTGTACGAGTATGTGGGTTATACTAAGTCACAAAATGAAACCGGGAATAAAATAGGCCAAAGAAGGAAAGAAAGAAACTCTTCAGGAAATGTAAGGGGAAAAAAGCTATAATAAAATCAGGAAGTTTAAATAAAAAAGCTATTAAACTGAGGACAGAATTAAATAAATAACATGAAAAGGGGAAATCACAAGCTATGCAGCAAATAAAATAGAAGCTAAAATGGAAATGTAAGAAAGGACAGATTTAGAAAATAACGAGAACGGGGTTGAATAAATAAAAAAACATGGTAACGGAAAATTAGCAGCAGAATTTTTTTTAAAATGGAACAAAATTGGCCCATGTAGAAAAAACTAAAAAGAAAGAAAGAAGTTAAAATGGAAACGTAGGCTTAAAGATGGTCAGGTTCAGATAAATAAAATTTACCTTTTCAATGATTCTACCTGTTCAGTAATTCCTCCTGTTTTAGTGAACGCTCCTATTTACTCATCTAGCGGGGACCCGCGCGTAGCGCGGGTGTCCCGCTAGTCTTACTATAAATAGGGGAATGTTGTGACTATCTTTCTATGTATTATCTTACAATGGCTCCGTCAGTTTTGATCCAAATGTCGCCAAATTCATATGGGAGATCGAGGCATATACCGAGACGGTAATGCAAAAATTTGGTTGAAAACAGTCAAGAATTGGCCTCAAAATCAGTGAAAATGTGGGCGGTTGCTATCCTAGGTAAACAAAGAAAAGCAGTCAGTTGCTAGCCAAGCCATGCGCGTCGCAAGGGCGTATCTAACGCCAAGGCGCGCATGTATAGCGCAGCGATACCTCAAGGGCAACGCAGCACTACGCCGTCGCGCGCGTAAACGACGCACAGCCACATAGGGCCTAATGATATTACGGATGAATGACCGTAGACATGAGAGGCGGACGTAATAAATAGGCCTATATACGGGAAAGAGATGTGTGTACCGTTTATGGTATACGGGGTGGGATAACCGGATTAGGCCTACTAAATATCGTAAGGGTACGAGAGGAAGGAAGGAAGCAAAAATAAGAAAGAAAGAAAGAAAGAAGAAAAAGAGAGAAAGAGCGAGCAAGCTAAAAAGGAAATGCGGGGTAACAGGGTTATGGTTTAGGGTAGGCCTATTTAGTACAGTATTTAGGTAATAGCAATTTAGCATGGTATTAAATGCCATTTAGGCCCTAGGCCTATAAATAGTCTCTATCATCATGTAATATGTTCAGCAATTCTTCCCGTTTTAGTAATCGCTCCCGTTTACTCAACTAGCGGAGGTCCACACGGAGCGCGGGCATTCCGCTAGTACTGTAAAACCACTTAATTTCGCTAGGGATTTAATTAAATCTAGATTCCTTAATTTGCTAAATTAAATACCTGCGAATTTGACAGTTTTGGGCAAATTCATACTATTTTCACTCCTCTAAAGAAAAAAACTCACTTCATCCCATGCCCACCTTCCCACCCAAAAGCAAAGGTGGGGTTGCGGGGGTACTTCGATATTTTTAGATGGGGTGTGAGGCTCCATAGACTTGAAACCCTTACCCATTACCAAGGGCCATTTGACTGTGGACAGGTACCCATTTCTAATGATTTTCTCAAAAATATAGACCGTCTAAGGATTTCTTTTGCAATATAGGCCCATTTCACCTGAAAAGATCAAGACTTAATCGTCATGCATGTGGAAAAGGGTTTTTTGTCAAAAACGGATCCTTGTCTAAGGATTTTCCAGCAAAAATTGGGACCATGTCTAAGGATTTTGTTTGCAAGAGAACAGCCCATTGGAGTGGCACATCCCCGTATGCCTATGTGAGTAACCACCACCCCCCCTCCCCGGACTGAAGCCGCCATTGGATTATTAACTGTTATAATTTCAGTAATGATTTTATTTATTTCCTTTCCAGAATCCTTCCCAAGATTCTCTGCTTCTAGTAGGTGATGACATGGGCAACATTCATCTGTGGTATTTTCTCAAGCCATATGACAAGTTGTTTGAGACACCATTTAGTAATAAAGAAGGTGTGCAGAAGATTTGGGCGCAGGTATGCTTGAATTTTGTGCTTTGTATTTTATGTGGAGAGCCAGCAGGCCTCATAAAAGTTGTTAATTTCCACTTGTTATTTTCTTGCCCTACTCTTTGTGCGCATTCACGGTATTCGAATTAATCAATTTGATATTATAGACTGATAAGACGGTTTATTATCATGATTATTACGATGGAAATATTAGTTGAACATGTATGCGATGTTCATAACACAGTACGTTCACGGCATGCAGGACGGTTATACACACATCAAAGGATCATACCGCCAGAGTAACATGCATTGCATGCTTTTGCTTTGCTTTACCTCACTTGGTCGGCTTAAAATTAAAAGGCTAACCAGGTCCTCTTGCCCCAAAAGTCCTTAACCACTGTGCTACTTGAAATACCATGAACTTCACATAACAAGGTATAACTGTTTTAGAGCCAGCACCCTTTGTATCAATTCAATGTTGTTCTGATTCTCATGAATTAAGTTTGTGCCATTTTTTTTTTTTTCTTGCTTAAATATAGGACCTTCATCTACACCAACGTCTGGTGCGCCATGTTGTTATCCCAAACATTCATGGTGAGATGGTGCGAAAAGTCCAGTACGTACCAGAGACTGATGCCATATTGTCATCCAGTGGTAGTTACAAAACATCTCTGGTACATCTTGACATCAGTGGCAAGAGAAAGACTTATGTATACAAACTAAGCAAGGTAAGTTGTTTTGTGTCAGAGACTGATGCCATATTGTCATCTAGTGGTAGTTACAAAACATCTCTGGTACATCTTGACATCAGTGGCAAGAGAAAGACTTATGTATACAAACTAAGCAAGGTAAGTTGTTTTGTGTCAGAGACTGATGCCATATTGTCATCTAGTGGTAGTTACAAAACATCTCTGGTACATTTTGACATCCCAAAACTCCTGAGAGAAACTAGTCCCGTTAGGGGTATGTTTTTATAGACATCTGGTCCCGCTATGGGTGTGTTTTTATAGAAATATGGTCCCGCGAAAGGGGTATGTTTACTAACAACTAGTCCTTGTAGGGGTTACCCCCGGAACCCTGAATTTATCATGGGTACCCAGAAAATCGCTGATAAACCCCCAGGCTTGTTTACAATGTTATTTTTGCATAGTATGAAAATTATTTTATTCAGCAGCCATCTTATTATGATCTAGTGCTATATGTATTATATCATAAAGTAATCCTTTTATTTTCTGTAGGGAGTTGAATGTTTTGATTACAGTCGTGATCTCAATGTTCTAGTAACAGGCAGTCTTGACCATACGGTGCGTGTGTGGAATCCTTACCTTGAAGATAAACCTGTGGCATTCCTTATAGGTCACATGATGGCTGTGGTTGCCGTGGTACTCAATGTGGACTATGCTCATGTCTACAGCTTCTCTAAAGATGGAGTAAGTCCTAGTGATATTTAGTAGAGTAGCAGAGGGATTTGTTTGTGTGCCAATTGCAATAATGTGTAAAAGAAGAACCAACATGAATTAGCATAAAACTGTTGTAAAATAAAATGAATCAACCTCACCTCATCCATGAGTTTCTTAGAAAGGTACTGATGTAGATATGTGCATGTGTACGTACGTGTTCCAAATAATATTATTCAACTGAAGTTCTACTAAGACAACTACAATTCCTGGTGCTCTACACCCCATTACATGGAAAAAGATTTGAAAGGTAAAGAACATCCTACTTGTCTTATGTGCACGAAACTGTTGGGGACTTTGACAACTTTTTACTGCCAGATGCCAATACCACTTTGGCTTCAAATCATAGTACAATAAGCACATGGAGAAACTTTGTAGCCGAATGAAATGAATGAATGAATGAGGTTCTTTTATTCTTGTCAGTGTTTTGGTATACTAGTTGCTTGTGACTGCTGCTGCTGTTGGGATAACTCCTCATCATGATGCCAGATGATTTTACATTGATCATGAACCCAGGCCTGTACGCAGGATTTCATTTGGGGGGGGTGCTGATTTTGAAAAAGTGGATCTTTTTTTTCCAAATTTTGTGAAAAGTGGACTTTCTTCCTAAAATTTGGACCTTCTTTGTCCAAAAAAAGCGTAAAAACCCTGATTTTTTGGCTCGCTACACTCACAAATTCTGAAATTTTTGGATTTTTTTGCGTCGCACCCCGCACCCCCCTGCGTACAGGCCTGCATGAACCTTGTAGCCTCAGAATGAGCAGATGTCAATAACAGTCACATTTCATCAAGTGTTGGATAAAATGAAGCAGTGGTTGCCAAAATGATACCAAGGTACCTGACTGGTGCACACAAAGTACCTACATAGTACCAATACTGCTACTGCACAGGCCCGGGGGTGCCACTCATATACCATTGCATGTTGTCATCACTGACCAGACACTTTTATTTTTCACCCAAAACACTGACATGCCCAAGGGCTGAAAGGTAACCCTTACCACTGACCTGCTATGAAAAAAGGATACCCAAATCACTGACCACAGCCATGGTGCAAACAAAGGTACCCATATCACTGACCTTACATGTCCCAATGACCCTTTTCACTGACGAAGGTAGAAAGCAATATTTACCTAGTGTATTTCCAATCCCTTTACATACAATTTCTGTTATAATATGAAATAGCCTGGAATATCATCCTTAACACAAAATTGTGGTCATACACAACAAACAAGCTGCAATCATTTCATTGGTATCCAATTAGTACAAGTACATCCAAGCGATGAAAAACGTGATTGCATTTTCTTAATAAGCGTAGCTATTTACCAGTGCTGAATCCCGGGCCGAATCCATGATCCGCGCTAAGCTCTGAAATCTGAAATATAAAGCACTTTTTTTTCCCCGTTTAACTTCGGTTTTGCGCGGGTGACAAACAGCGATGGCAAATGTCACTTCACGATTTCCAAAAGGCATGGTTCCTGTCATATCTGGTTCAGCAGTCAAACGTATGTCGTAATCCATTCCGATTACACAGTATCTGTACCTTGTACAAAATTCGTAGTCTCTACGCCCGTCTCTACGCAGCCCGCTCGGCAGCATGCACAAACATCACCAAGTTTTAATCATGGTACAAGACCGAAAAAAAAAAAAATATATTACACTTACAGACCCGGAAGTAAGAAGTTGTTTACAATCAGGAGCGAAAACAGCGGCTGACGTCAAATGCTGGACTTTGATTTTCATGAACCCAAAACGCCGACATATCTATTGTAAAAAGGTACCTTTTTTCCAGAAAACACCAAAATTGAGACCCTTTTCGCATCCCGCGCGGGACGTGGCCTATGCTTAAAAAGATACCCTTTTACCGCGAAATTTTGGTCGGTGATGACTTCATTGACGGTTCAACTGGCACCCCCGGGTGCACAGGACCCATCAGCAGTGGTACTACACTGGTACTGTACACAGTACCAGCTAAATATCTTGGCGATGGTGTACCTGTGCAGGTGGCCCCATCTTGTAGTGTACATAAGTGCTTTTGCTTGTTTGTTTGTTTTCTAATTGAAGTATTTTTGTCATTTCAGTACATCAAGGTTTGGGATCTGCGAGACTACACATGTATTCAGACAGTGCTTGTTCGATTCCCACCTCTAACCAATGCTCACAGCCCAGAGTATGGCCCTGTCTGCATGTATGCACAGTCCAACCGTGCACTTATAGCTTGTTGTGGAGACTACATTGCCACTCTGAGACTGGGACGGATTGAAAATAACAACAGAGATATGCCAATTACCCATAATGCTCAGCTTTGCGGTGCCATGTACAATAGTAATTTTAGACAGGTATAGTCAAATGTATGTTTTAAATTAGGTTTTTTAACCAGTTAGTTTTTCCTTTGAACAACTCTGTACAAAAGTGACCATCAACCACAAAAAAAGTTAAAACTTCTTAAAAAACAATAGAAAACCAAACGGATTTGTAAGACTAATATTTGTTTTTGTTTTCCTTTCCATCAAGCAATGCGCAGGATCTATATAAAGCCTATTTTAAGTATATTATACATGTACTGAGTCACAGAATGTATTTTGGTAACTTCACCAGGCCATTAACATTGTGGCAGTTACATAAATCCAATTTACCCCTTTGAATGAATTTTTAGCTTTCTGTACATGAGAAACAAGAAACCCGGGAACAACTATTATGATATTTAGTCCCAATTTAGGAGCTGGCAGACCTATTGTACTCTGTTGCCAGGGACTTATAAAGGCATTCGAATTTCTATGGTAAATAACCTAACTGGTTTGATATTTTTAAAATAGCTGGCGGACCTTAACGGCTTCGGTGAACTCACTGATTCTTACTGTTTATGTAAGTGGATGGCCTTCAACTGTACAGGTTGAGTGAACATGAATGGCCAGCTACATAGTAACCAAAATGATGTGACAGGAAAAGGCCTTGGCTATCGCACAACTATAACATGCGGACATTTTATCAGAATTGTCGATTCTTGGAAAGTAATGAAGAGTGTTTTCTCCTACATGTAAGATGTTTAAATGCCTTTACTGATTAATTTGAAATTCTCATGCAAAATTGATCTGAAATGGATGTATAAACCTTTTCATAAGCCAAAATGGTTGAACTTACATCGAATTAGTTCACAGGTCCTTCATCTGTAGCTAGATGAAACAACATACACTTTAATTTGTAGTCCCTTGAGTTGACCTGATTGGTACATGTATGAATTCTTTGTATGATGGTAGTCGAGTGTCTTTTCTGTTATTGTTTGTTCATTTCTTTTTTAGGTCTGGTGGTGTATCCTTAATCCCCTGAGCACTACCTGCCGATCTAACATTGCCTCTGATTGGTCAATTACATGATATCTTCATTTTAATCACCAATCAGAATGGAACTTTGCAAATAATTCACCCCAATTTTTGTGCATGTTGAAATTATTCTAACAATGTTGCTGATTGGTGTTATTGATAATGAAAACTTTTTTTGACCAATCGGCAGGTAGTTCTCATGGGGTTAAATGCCTCTGTAGGCAAAACAAAAATTCAAGTATAGTCATCAGTTTGTTGTATTTTTCTTCTTTCAGATAGTGACAAGTGGAGATGACTCTACTGTGACCATCTGGGATCTGGACTCAGGAGCTAAATCCTTCTCTATTGAAGATGCTCATGGTACTGAGGAGATCACATGTATGGCCTGCAGTACAACAGGAAGAAAACTCATGACGGGTGCACGCAACGGGACTGTCAAGGTAGTGAAATACTTGTCATGTCAGGAATGGAACATACAGGACTATCCTTTCATGAACATAAAGTGTGAATCCTTTTTAACTAATAAAACAGCACTGACAATTCCAGCACAGTCAACATTTTGGAAAAGTCTAAAATCTGCTTTGAAAACTAAATATTTGTGCTCAAAATAATCCAAATCCATAAACGTGGGTAAAACCTGGTATAAATTCATACTCTGTGATTATTTAGAAACAAATTTCCTATCTTGTAAGTTAAGCAATACTGAATAAGTGAGACATTTTGTGTGTATTTTTTTGCGCTTTGCAAATTTTGAACTGTTTCCCTTATTTTTAAATTCACCATTCTAAGCTTCCATACATTGACCTATTCACAAAAGGAATATACTTGTGTGTTTTTTATTTTTGAGGCATGTACTAGAAATGCAAAAGGTGTAAAAATAAATGTAGCTGGGAAATTTCCACTTTTCCAGCTATATAAACACAGAAAAGTGAAAATGGAGAAAGATATAATTGCATTTTGATACTTTCATTTTTTCTTCCAAAATTAAAGAACAGAAGTGAGCACAAGAAAATTGTCTCAGAATGACGACAAGATCATGTTCATGTAACACTAATTTATCTAAGAATGATTTTGTAAATGTTCCATTGCTCTGTTGAGATAACAAGGATTGGTTTGGTGAATAGGTTGTTAGTTTCTAGCTAGGCCTGAAAGAAAGTATTATAATTACTATCTGTTATATAAATTATAATACTCTGATCTAGTTTATGATATTTAAATTTGTTAATTTCAGGTGTGGAATTTTCAAAATGGCCACAATATATTTCAGTGTGAGTCTACTGCTGAAGCTGAAATCACTGGGCTGGTATCACTGGGAAAGAAAAAAGGTTTTCTGTCTGTAGGCTGGAGTAGGATGATAACCTTTTATGATGACAGTGACTCTGATGTAAGTATTATTGATGGTCAGGACAACAGGTTGTTGCAACTTGCAACATGTACATCTCACTAATGGTGCCTGGGTTTGATTATTAGTAGGCAGGGATGTTAATCTTCTGGAAATGACCGGAATTCTGGAAATTTAAAAAGAATTAAAATTTTTTTTGTGTTTATTCTTTTGCATTTCCGGAATTGGATGATGATAATTCATCATAAAAAAGAGCCAAAAAAACTTTTTAAAGAGGGGGTGAGACCCTGCAGCGTATTCCCCATACAAACCCCTGTATATGTTCAATACAGCACGCAAGCCCTTGGCCATCTGTCCAAGGACCAGATGGATTTTCAGGAAATAGATGTGATGCCCATTTACATCTCTGGGTATTATTTTCTAAAAGTGAACATGGTTGCTGACCCATACCTGTCCTTGCATGCTTTTCACTGGGTAATATAGTTTTCGTCTTGCATGTAAAATAGAACCTCTTCCTGCAAAACCCTGTTCTGTCTTATGTGGTATTCTTCATTTGTTGTAGTGATGGTAGCTGTATGCCTGTATACTGAGATTGAGCATCACAACAGTTTCTTTCATCAAGCATCCATTTTTGGATACCTGTTAGTGTTATAAGCTGCCATACTTTTATGTGACCAGCTCCAACAAAACCTGGAACAAGTCGCTAAGCATATTTTTGAGTTATAGGCCTTTAAAGATGACATTCCCATAAAAAAAAAATCAAATTTTGGAATTCTTGATTTCATATTATTTGACCTTGGACTGAGTGGACTTTCAAATCCTTGAAAGTACTTATTAAAAAGAGGTTTATTTAATCAATAATTGACAGTTGAACTATGATAATCCCTATTCAATCCTGTGTAAAGCAGGAAACTAATTTGCCAATCTCTCAGAATAGTAGTTCGGCAAAATATCAAGGTATCATTTACAAAATTAACCATATCTTGAAAAGTATTGATGCTATGTATATAAATTTGGTATCATTTTGAAGCTTATTGTCCTGTGCTTACATTTTGATTCAAATCATGAAATGTCAAAAATGCGTCTTGTTCTTGATTTGTCAGAACGGGTCACATATAGTTATTCTTGCCAGTAAATGTTCAGCTTAGAAATCGACTTAAAAATGACTTGTTGCACAATGTTCTCTGTATATTCACCCATCATCAATGTGGTATCTACATCAAGAAGATGTTTGTGTCCATGATTTTGATATTTTAGGTAACAAAATATTTCTATAATTGTTCCCTCTGCTACAGACATCATTCATAAAAGCTGACAATGAATGGAAAGGCGGCCAAGTTCACATGGATGACATCTTGTCTGTTGATATCGTCAGACCAAATCTATTAGTGACTGCAAGCTTTGATGGGGAGATCATTGTATGGAGTGCTGAGACAGAGACCATCTTTGTACGACTTAGGAAAGCTCAGCCAATGCAAATGTAAGTAATTTAGGGGTGCTTCAAACCCAACCTGCAGGTTGACCACTGTCACCTTGGAAGAACAGGTGATTTAATCTTAATTGTTCTATTGTTACTAATCAAGCCCAATTGCTGGCCCTGTTTGGGTGGAGGTGGTTGACTGCCCAGGTTGACCAGAATTTGAAGTTATCCCTTTAAAAATATGTTTGAGAAGCATATTTTGTTTGACAAAACTCTGATGCTACACAGAACAAACTCTGATGCTTCACAGAACGTACCGACAGATGTTGGGCTTGATTTAAAGTTGTTTTTATTTGCTTGGTACAGGAATTACAAAAGTTTTTTTTACAGGGTAAAATATAGCATCATACAAATAGTCTCTTAACATACACAGGACAAACATAAGTGACCCTGTTTCCTACTCATATTCAGTAGGACACCTTTAAAGAAAGAACATCTTTACTTGATCTCATCATTTGCAGAATTGGCTCCCTTTCTATTAACCTATTGTTCCGCAATTCACATTGGCTTGTATGTAACTCAATAAACATGTAGCTCTCTGCTATCTGGATCTTTCCAAATCCAATGAAACCTCATTTTGGATGTATTAAAATATATATTAGAATTTTACTTTAAAAAATCAATATTTTAGGGCTTTAGTGCTAGTGTTCATGCCCCTATAGTGAACATATGCCTATCCTACACAGGAAAATATGCATGAGGTGTCTTTGGAGTTGGAACAGATAATAACAAAAGTTATTTTTTAAATCATTCCAAATGTTCTGTTTACAAACTCAACAATCAAAATTAAGAACCATACAAAGGAACAAAAAATCAAACCAATGCTTCAAATTTTTGTCATTCCACTTTTTTTGCCTTGTTTTACAGCACTCAAAGGTTAAAAGAAGCTATGTCCAATCCAGGATCAGCAACTAGCAACGTGAGACAGAGATCCAAATCATTTCTGACTGCCAATGAATCACAGCATGGTGTCAAACGTGGGATATTCAAGAACAACTCTAGACCCAACTCAAGACATGTACAGAAACATAAACATCCTGAGGGGTAAGTTGGAATGGTAGAAATTGTATTTTGTTTTGTAGCTCACCAAAGAAATTATGGGCACCTTAAGTGCCCAGGCATTAGAAGTCACGATGTTGCATTGTTATACCACATTTGATGGAAGGGAGATGGATACGCTCCTGCAATTTGCTTTTCAGGTAATATACTACATGTGACATCATCTGAGGTGTTTCTATTATTAAATGTGATGTTGTTATTTTCTTAATTTGAGAACACAGCCTGAATGCTTCCGTTTGTACTTTAGCTTTATTTTCTTCATAATGTTGGGTTTGACTCAAGTTTGGGAGTGACATAGGTGCAAATTTCACTGGTTTCAGTTTTTGTAGACCCTGAGGGGATGGTGGATAAATCCCCCTCCCCAATATTTTGATGGTCCATACAATTACCCCCCTAATGTTGACACTTGTATGTGCGTTTCTGATCAAATTAACCTCATATTTGGACATTTTAACCTAAAATGTGCCAACTTTTGCATGCTTTGCACAAATTGATTCCACTTTTGTACCATATTTCACCAGTTTAGATTCAATATGGCAAAATTGTAGTATAAACTTATTTTGTAGCCAAAAGGTGCTGGGTTCATCAGTATATATCAAGAAATATTTTTCCAACCGTCCCCCCATGTCAAAAAGAAATGTATGCCACTGGTTTTGAATCGTACACACACACCCCCACACGGGCAGTTTGTTGGCATGCTTGCAGCGCAATCACAAAAAAGAATTAACATACAGAATTTGAAGTGAACATATATCCAGAATATCCAGTAATTGTGAAGCTTTAAATTCACCTCCCGTCCTTTATCTGGTGATGATGTAAATTATGTAATGTAAGATTTTTTAAGATTTAAGATATTGTCATTTTGGTCCATAAATTGTGACACTCACTGACATTGTTTGAAATACTAATTCTTTGAAAAGTTTCAACTTTTGACTTATTAGATCTGATCATGTCATCATTACAATTGTAGCACTCTTTCAGATATAGAAAAGGCAATTATGTAATCCAGTTCAGTTTTTTGATGGATGTTGAGAAAGACTATTCCTTCTTTAAAAATTTATATACATGGATCAGCTTGTAATCGGCGGGCCTTATAACATCGCTGATTAATATCAAATTGTTTTATTTTGAGAATTGTCTTTTGACACCTCGCCAAATGCATCACAAATTAATTCAAGTTCTATACTTAGTCAACGTTCTTCATCATACAAAATATGACCAGACAGGTCAACTAATAGGACTCATAACGTGGGTCTACTTTTTGGCGTAGTGGTAAAAGCTTTACATTTCCCGTCTATTATGAGCTGATCAAACTATAGATGTCATTCATAACATTGAACTTGCAGTGTGCAATTGTAAGTTATTTGGTGAAATGAGAGAGTAATATGGTAGAATGATTACTCTATCAACCTAAATAGCACCCAGGCATTTTTGGAGAGGGGGGCACCTTTAAAATTATATAATGAAAGTCACGTAATTGGAATTTCCACGCATGCACTAACATTACAAATACAGTGAAGTAGAAATCATCATAATATTAAACTTGAAGGTTTAGAACATTAAGTTGTAAGGGATGTTTATTAGAGGAGGGGTGCAACTTAGGTTATGATAATACAATAATGATCTGACAGGTCACAAGATGAAATATAAATAACAAGTATTTCCTGGGCACTCTTTTCAGGTTCCCCCAAGCACCAGTGGATAAAGTTTTGTTTCTACAAAGCAGGCTATCTAAAGGTTTGAATGAGAGTGCCGTCTTGGTTTCCAGTGAAGCTGGATATCTGCATTTCTGGTCTTTACATGGACGAGACCATCACAAAGGTACGGTTGTATTCTATTGGTTTGATGTAATTTAGGTGTTAGGTCAGTTAGGCTTGTAGATGCATAACAACATCTGACTTCCTTGTTTGCTTCTATTTTTAACATGTGCACATGTTGCACCTGTAATGCATCTCCATTATCTCCATTACATGCCTCACAAAAGTACTGCACTCTATCCCAGAACCTACCAGTTAATTCAACAGATATAGACCACTTGACATCATTGTTTATCAACAAAGGTGAGGGACTGGTCTATCAATATGTTTGAACGAACCACTACACTTATCAATGGCTTTCTTGTACTATATGAAATGTGGTGGGCGATTTAAAATGTACTTACCCTGAGCAAACTATGATGCGTATGCACACTGCAGGGCAAAGAACAATGGAAATTGCCATAATTTGTGCGCATACTGCCAGGCAACTACGTCCCATGTCAAGTGGTCTATACCGTTCTCAATAGAGGGAGTAAAAGAATGTCATGGCTTGTCCATTTTGAATAAGTCTGGACCATGGATTTTCCATGGATCCAAGCATGTCACGATGTGTCCCTACGGACCAACCTAGGTAAATAAACAAACAAAAAAAACAAATGTGCCGTATCGGCAAAGGGAAACCTCACTTCTTGATTTGCAGTATTAGTTGGTGGGACATGGTTACCTTATGCCTAGACATCTCTGCCTGGAATTTGTAATGAGTGGAATAAAAAACCTAGGCTCTGGAATCCAGATGGAGCCTTAAACAACATCATCTGACTATGCCATGATATGCTGATGACACAACTCTGATGGAAATGGTCTTTGAAAAGTCATGGCTATGGAGGAAGATCACACAACGGAAAAGAAAAGAGGCATCCATTCCTATGCTGTTAAGGCAGCATTACTCATTGCTATTATTTTGAAATGCAATATGATAATTAAAAAAAACCCATACATTTGTACATGTATCTATAATTTTATCTTTTATCCAATCTTGAAACACCCCAGGTTCTTTTTATGCCAGTGACAGCTTGGATGAGGAGGAGTCTGTGTTAGCCCTAGCAACAGATAAAGAGAACACCATCTTGATATCTGGAGATACTATGGGTCACTTACATGTCTGGGATATACAGGATTATTATAGCAATACAAATGAACAGGTAGGTATTATGACCACACTGCATGAGGGAGATACTATGGGTCACTTACATGTCTGGGATATACAGGATTATTATAGCAATACGAATGACCAGGTAGGTATTATGATCACACTGCATGAGGGAGATACTATGGGTCACTTACATGTCTGGGATATACAGGATTATTATAGCAATACAAATGAACAGGTAGGTATTATGATCACACTGCATGAGGGAGATACTATGGGTCACTTACATGTCTGGGATATACAGGATTATTATAGCAATACAAATGAACAGGTAGGTATTATGACCACACTGCATGGGGGAGATACTATGGGTCACTTACATGTCTGGGATATACAGGATTATTATAGCAATACGAATGACCAGGTAGGTATTATGATCACACTGTATGAGGGAGATACTATGGGTCACTTACATGTCTGGGATATACAGGATTATTATAGCAATACAAATGACCAGGTAGGTATTATGATCACACTGCATGAGGGAGATACTATGGGTCACTTACATGTCTGGGATATACAGGATTATTATAGCAATACAAATGAACAGGTAGGTATTATGACCACACTGCATGGGGGAGATACTATGGGTCACTTACATGTCTGGGATATACAGGATTATTATAGCAATATAAATGAACAGGTAGGTATTATGACCACACCGCATGAGGGAGATACTATGGGTCACTTACATGTCTGGGATATACAGGATAATTATAGCAATACGAATGACCAGGTAGGTATTATGACCACACTGCATGAGGGAGATACTATGGGTCACTTACATGTCTGGGATATACAGGATTATTATAGCAATACAAATGACCAGGTAGGTATTATGATCACACTGCATGAGGGAGATACTATGGGTCACTTCCATGTCTGGGATATACAGGATTATTATAGCAATACGAATGACCAGGTAGGTATTATGATCACACTGCATGAGGGAGATACTATGGGTCACTTACATGTCTGGGATATACAGGATTATTATAGCAATACAAATGAACAGGTAGGTATTATGACCACACTGCATGAGGGAGATACTATGGGTCACTTACATGTCTGGGATATACAGGATAATTATAGCAATACGAATGACCAGGTAGGTATTATGATCACACTGTATGAGGGAGATACTATGTGTCACTTACATGTCTGGGATATACAGGATTATTATAGCAATACGAATGACCAGGTAGGTATTATGACCACACTGTATGAGGGAGATACTATGGGTCACTTACATGTCTGGGATATACAGGATAATTATAGCAATACGAATGACCAGGTAGGTATTATGATCACACTGTATGAGGGAGATACTATGGGTCACTTACATGTCTGGGATATACAGGATCATTATAGCAATACAAATGAACAGGTAGGTATTATGATCACACTGCATGAGGGAGATACTATGGGTCACTTTGGATATACAGGATTATTATAGCAATACGAATGACCAGGTAGGTATTATGATCACACTGTATGAGGGAGATACTATGGGTCACTTCCATGTCTGGGATATACAGGATAATTATAGCAATACGAATGACCAGGTAGGTATTATGACCACACTGCATGAGGGAGATACTATGGGTCACTTACATGTCTGGGATATACAGGATTATTATAGCAATACGAATGACCAGGTAGGTATTATGACCACACTGCATGAGGGAGATACTATGGGTCACTTACATGTCTGGGATATACAGGATAATTATAGCAATACGAATGACCAGGTAGGTATTATGATCACACTGCATGAGGGAGATACTATGGGTCACTTACATGTCTGGGATATACAGGATAATTATAGCAATACGAATGACCAGGTAGGTATTATGATCACACTGCATGAGGGAGATACTATGGGTCACTTACATGTCTGGGATATACAGGATTTCTATAGCAATACAAATGACCAGGTAGGTATTATGACCACACTGCATGAGGGAGATACTATGGGTCACTTACATGTCTGGGATATACAGGATAATTATAGCACTACGAATGAGAAGGTAGGTATTATGATCACACTGCATGAGGGAGATACTATGGGTCACTTACATGTCTGGGATATACAGGATAATTATAGCAATACGAATGACCAGGTAGGTATTATGATCACACTGTATGAGGGAGATACTATGGGTCACTTACATGTCTGGGATATACAGGATTATTATAGCAATACGAATGACCAGGTAGGTATTATGATCACACTGCATGAGGGAGATACTATGGGTCACTTACATGTCTGGGATATACAGGATAATTATAGCAATACGAATGACCAGGTAGGTATTATGATCACACTGTATGAGGGAGATACTATGGGTCACTTACATGTCTGGGATATACAGGATTATTATAGCAATACAGAATGACCAGGTAGGTATTATGATCACACTGCATGAGGGAGATACTATGGGTCACTTACATGTCTGGGATATACAGGATAATTATAGCAATACGAATGACCAGGTAGGTATTATGATCACACTGTATGAGGGAGATACTATGGGTCACTTACATGTCTGGGATATACAGGATAATTATAGCAATACGAATGACCAGGTAGGTATTATGATCACACTGTATGAGGGAGATACTATGGGTCACTTACATGTCTGGGATATACAGGATAATTATAGCAATACGAATGACCAGGTAGGTATTATGATCACACTGTATGAGGGAGATACTATGGGTCACTTACATGTCTGGGATATACAGGATTATTATAGCAATACGAATGACCAGGTAGGTATTATGATCACACTGCATGAGGGAGATACTATGGGTCACTTACATGTCTGGGATATACAGGATTATTATAGCAATACAAATGAACAGGTAGGTATGCCATGAGAGGCTTGAATTGTTTGTTGGCAGGGAGTCATGGTTTGATACAAAATTGGATGGATTGAGCATGATACACAAAGATATTGGTCAAGCTGTGAGTTTTAAAAGATATTGTGCGAGGCGATAGCTGAGCACGATATATCTTTTAAACTCACAGCGAAAGCAATATCTTTGTGTATCGTGCGAAAGGATCCATTTGATTTTATCATTATTTTGCTTTAAGAGTCTTTAAAAAATGTGATTTTTGGTCAAAAATTTGATTATTGGTCAAAAATGTGATTTTGGGTCCAAATGTTGTATGAAATTATTGTATGAAATTGTCAGAGTTAGTGTTTGGCTTAAGCTTCTTCAGAAAATTAACTTGGCCCAAAACAAACCCCACCGACTTGATACAATGACCTCAAAACAGACAGTGCAAAGTTATTATTGTCATTCATTATCACCATTTTAGATATTGTCTTCATTATCTAACTCATTTTCGCTCTACTCATTGCTATGTTGTGTAAATCCTCGGTTATTCAATATGCAGATACCACATTTAAGGCCACCTCTACGTCACCAGTGGAAAGCTCATGACTTGGCAGTGGTCAGCATAGAGTTCATCTATCAAACATTTGGGCTATTTGTACTGACCGCTTCAACAGACTGGACTGCAAGACTATGGACACTTGAAGGACACTTTGTTGGGACATTTGGTCAACAACAGCAGTGGAATCTTAGGAATCCAGAAACATATCAACATCCAAGGTATTGGCTCATAAAATGCAAGAACTATTTTGATTGGTTACAAGGGAGGATATATCACCTATTAAACCAATCAGAGATGTGGTAAAAATGGTTAGGGCTGAAGGAGATTAAGCTTAAAATTTCTCAGAGATCTGAAAGCTCTATGATTACTCAGACAATTATATCATGTAAATGTAATTAGCCAATTATATAGACACAGTGCCTATGGGGCGGGTTATAGTGGCATGGAATTTCCCTACCAAATGAATCAGACTCTTGCAATGAAGTTTCCATCACTGCCAAGGCATAGCACAAGTCATTTTATGGCAAGAGGGGAGGGGTCTAGGCCCCTGGGAAACTGCACCGTTCCATTATCTGACCAGAAAATGATAAAAAGCTCACAAAATATAAGGAAAATGACTCTTATTCTGAGTGAAAAGAATAGAAGTAGTGAAACAAAACATAACAAAAAATATTGCATAAACTTGTTCAATAGAGAGAGAAAATGTTTTACCAGATTATAATTGTTAAATGTCTGATGCGTAATCTCCTTTGCTTTAAATGACAGAACCCCATGGAGTTACTTGGATGATCGTAAGCATGCCATTGTCAAGACAAATCAGCATTTTTATGGTAAGAATATATTGACCTAAAATGTTAGTGAGATTTGGTTTAATATTAATGATCAACATTTTAAATAGTGCTTTACCTCAAAGAGATCGCAGAGCTCAGTATACAAATATTGACTGACCAAGAGGTACATGGTCAAAACTATACTATTTTCCGGAAGTGAAGCTGAGGGAAAAAAGTACTGTTTTAACCATTCACCAACTATAGGGCAGTCAATATTTGTTTATATACCTCATACATAGATTTTTTTACCAAATATTTAAACAACAAACCAATTTTTTTGGAAATGTCACACACAAGCCTCAACTGAGTTGGCATGTTTGTGGTGTTTGTCATCTCTGCGTAAAGCAGTGCCTACAGCAAGACAGTTATTTTGTTGCCAATGAGAGCGGGAAATGTACTGCTATTTCTCGCTGCCATGAGAACAACTTATCAACTCAAGAATGGTTAAAACTGCATCACATGGTATGAAATAGTTTGAAAACTATTTCATACCATGTGATGCAGTTTTAACCAATCAAACAACAAGAATATATGTGGTATATTAATAGCGTATGACATTGATAGCGATTTTATTGCTTCACAGTAAAACATGTCTCGTTACACCCGCTCTCATTTATTTTACTGCAGTTTTGCCAATTCACTTTTATTTGCAATTCATATTTTTTTATGATTTTGAATAATCCTACTTCAGATTTGGAATCAGATGATGACAACGAATCAAAGGAAAGTGATGCTGAAGGAGACACAGAAAGTAAAAATACTAGTAGAAAAATGGACAAGGATAATACAAAAGTTCAGAACCATCTCAATCAAGAGAACCAGCAGACGACAAAATGGACCATACTGTAAACAACAACACATCATATGAAGTGAGTGGCGTGACAAAATCCCAATCGGGAGACAACCCTACAATTGATGCAATCGAGTCAGGAAGTGATCAGCATGACCTTACTCAAGAAGCAGTTACCATAGCAACAGAAGTACAAAAGAATTCACTGCCTTCCATAACACCTAAGGTACAAAAGCAGAAGAACTTGGAAACAACCATCAACAAAAACAACTTGGATGAATTTGAGAAAATAAGCTATGGACGAAGTGACAGCTGTAGCAGTAGTAGGTCAGGAGGCAGTGAAGAGGAGTTAAGAGCAAGATCAGCATCAATAGGTTCAGAAATAGGTTGGAGTGAGGATAGAGAATTTGAAGAAGCAAAATTGTTGAGACAAGCATCGCGACATGTAAGTGATATATAAGTTATCATTAAATATCATAGTTTGACTAGCTTTTTGGTAAATACATGTATTGCCACATTTCATGACACATAAGTCATTTTTCTAAAAATTTCCCTTGTAAAAATAACATATTTTTGGGTAAAACTGCACAAAAACCATCAAAACAATTGCATTTTCACCCATAAATTAAATGTATTGAATTAACTGACGACTTTTTCATACATATTAAACATTCATGTGTCATGTACAGGCTGTATCAAAATGATTGGTACCCATCAGTTTCCAGTGAGTGTGGACAAGATGGCAGGCACATCAAAATGTAACATGAAATAAACAAAATTAGTAGATTAATGATATAAAAGGTCACAAAACTGTAAATTCTGGTAATTACAAGGCAATCTTGTGTTGTATTTGGATTGAAGCAGTCATTTCAATAAACACCAAAACCAATAGGTACCAATGATTTTGATACAGCCTGTATTTGGCATATCAAATATGTCATTACGTTTCACTACCTGGAGAGAAATGATCAAAATTGAATTCCCTCCTGAGGTTCAGATATCTGACAATGAGTTGACCAGATCACAAGCATGTCATTATAGCTAGAGGCAATATAACACCAATGGGTCAATGAGTTACATAAAAATGACCTTGTGTGTTATTTAGTTCCCAGGATGTGAGTTTTGCCTGAGGCAATTTGTGGTTGAATCTTGATCCCTCACTACAAGAGTTATTACTGTCGATTTGGTTGAAAAAGGAGGTGAGACATGATCAAATCTACCCATAGTGTGACCGTTGCTATGGTAACAGAATATAACGCACAGGATACAAATTTGACAACATAGCAGAAAAGATACTCCAGATTCTTCTAAATATTTTAAGATAATGATTTGTCTATTTGAAACATTTGTGCCAACGAAACCATTAAATAAATCAATTTTGGCTGCATGGCCTCTCTGTACTGTTAAGACTATATAGTTCTTGCATAACAAATTCTACTCATACATTAATATCATCTGCAAAGCTAGACATTTGGTTAGGCCTGTGTAGGACTTGAGGAGTTCTGCTTCTCTATGCTATTGCAGCATTTAATTTGGAGATAAGTTCCATTAATCAACCGTACCTGACTTCCATGAGAGATTTCAGTGTATTATTATATCTTGATAAGATTTGTATGTTTTATTATCCAGACCTTGTTAGGCGTTCAGGTGGAGCAAGGATTGGCCAAAATTACACAGAGTAGACAACAAAGGCGACAACGGTTTGGGGACGTAGATGCCAAATCAACAGTAAGATTTGGCAAAACATGCTCACCCTTTCAGGCACTGTCATTGCTGGTGAGTGCACCAAATTTCACTGATTTGCCAAATTGTGTTTTACATTTTTTTGGTTTTTGTATGTGCATTCTCATTTGCATTCAAACTGTGGGGTGTACATATTATACACATACCAACTGTGGAGCCTAATCGCAACTATGGAGCTCCATAGGAGGTGGGGGTAAAATTTCCCCAGTTTGTGATACGGGGTGTGTGAAAAACTCCATGGTTAAAATGTATGTGTGTGAAAACTCCACACTTGTGGAGTACATGTATACAAGAGGGGGCTTGTAAACACCAATGAATGGGGACATTTTCTGGTCCAAAACCCACCAAACAGGGACATCTGATGACCGGCCGGGGACGTTCCCAGTTGTAGAATCATCTCCCCCTGCACCCCCTATGGCTATAAGTGCCAAAAATGGCATTAATTAAAATATCTGTGTCAATTGAGTACTTGCCTAAAAATGCCAAAAGGGGACACACTGACAATTCTAACCTAAAACCCACCAATTGGGGACATTTGTGTGTCAATTGTATTGGGGACATTTGTGTGTGTCAGTTGGGGGCACTTGTTTAATACCTACAATCGGGTACATGTCCTACCCCTACGTGCCCACTAATAATTGGTAATCAGTGATCAATACTGAAGGGGCTACCCAGGTTAAAGAAAGATTAAATACATTAATAAATAAATCCTAACATCTGAACTCAGCGTGGGAAGAATAGTGGTATGATAATAAAATGTGTAATAAAATGAATGAAATGAAAAAAAAGAGCCGTCAGGGCACCGATAGTGCTACTGGGACCAAACAAAACATTGGGGCCATAAATATATGCCTTCATTCCATAATCCAATGGGTGCTTAATTTGTTTCTTTTCACTGATAAAATGAGACATTTTATTGTGGCGACATTTTATTGTGATTTATTGCCACACCTCACTCCTGGGGGGTACTCAAGTTTAGTTTTGGTAGGGATGTGCCGCTGAAAATTTGAAAGTGGACCCATAAAAATACCAATTTTTGAAGATATTTGGACCCATTGATATACCAAAAGTCAAAATTTTCGGCCGAATTTAACCAAAATTGTCTTAGTTTTTACAAATTTTCCCAAAATTTTGGGAACATTTTGAAAATTTTGGCTAGATTAAGGAAAAATTGGGCTATTTTCCGAGAAAATTTAAAAAAAAGGACCCGTTCATATATAGGCTTTGAAAAAGGGGTCATTGATATCCGGCTGAAAATGCTACCCATATTTGCAGCACGTCCCGTATGGTCATTTGTACTGAGTACCCCCAGGGACCTCACTCTCACAGATACTGCCAGTGATTAGCGGTCATCAGCCCAGGGATGATACACCCATGAGAGTTTGATCCGATAACAAAAGCTAGTGTATATTACATGGAGTCAATCTTGTTTTGAAAATGTTAATGGCCAGTTTAAATGAAATAGGTATATATTAGTCAGTCAACATTAATAGGTAAATTTTCACGGGAAAATTTTCTGGACACGTGACCAATGCGTATCAATGTGAGTGTAACCTCGAGCCTGATCTCTGACCCCCGGCGGTGACCTCGCTATTCAAGTCTTAGTAATTTTGAATCGGAATAGTATTTTTGACCGCAATTTTGATAGAAATTTGTGCATTGCAAATTTATTGAATATCATGTTATCTTAATTTTTTCACAATATCATCAAAACGTAATTTCAAAAATATCTATCTACGGAAAAAAATATTTATCTACGGAAACTCTTACCATAACATTATTAACTTGCGACAAGTAACTTATTTTGCCTCAAAGGAAGAATTCTTCCTATTCAAATACATTGGAAGAACACCCGCTGTGCTCGGGGTCACATTCCATAATGCTAATATGTCTGCGCCCATGGGTGTCACGTGTCCAGAAAATTTTCCCGTGAAAATTTACCTATTAATTCTGACTGTTAGTGGTCAATAGCCCAGGATGAAACACCCATGAGAGTTTAATCTGATAACAAAAGCTGGCATGTATTACAGGTATTATGTAGCCAGTCTTGTTATGAAAGTGTGGATTACGAGTTTATATTATCCTTCATCCTTGCAAATTAAGTGTTAATTTGATTACTTATTAAACCTCTGCTCTCAGCACATGAAACAATTGGGATGGTCAGAAATAATCATTTTGAGATACGAATTAGAACTGACAACACCACCATGGCTCAACACTCTTGTCATCGCAGGATCCTGCTGAATCTCCCATACTATTGTATGGTAATGGCATTGGCTTTATACTTAATTCTATTTATACATTTGAAGCAGATGACTGTTAGTGGACAAGATGACAATAACATAAGTATGTGTGTAGAGGACATTTGGGGTGAACATCAATCATCGGAGACAGTTTCTGGTACTAAATGTCACATGGAGTGCTCATCTAATTGTACTTGTACCTTGGATAATGTCACCATAATCAGTAATTGTACAGATGATACCGTGTCTACGACTCAAGTGTTGTATCCATTTGATGATGTGTGTAACCTTAGCTGGGCAAATAGTGATTTGCATAGTATTAAACCAGCGCATTTGCAAGGTTTGCAGGATCTGTACAAAGATTGTATTTGGATAACAATTTATTGGGTGAAATACAGCCTGGTGTGTTTGAAGGATTGGGAAGTTTGGAGATGTTAGACCTGTCTAACAATGCATTACATGAGATTCAGCCTGGTGTATTTGATGGACTGGAAAATCTGGAGTGGTTATATCTGTACAGCAATTCTTTACATGAGATTCAGCTTGGTGTATTTGATGGACTGGGAAGTTTGGAGGTGTTACACCTGTCTAACAATGCATTACGTGAGATTCAGCCTGGTGTGTTTGAAGGACTGGGAAGTTTGGAGAGGTTACATCTGTCTAACAATGCATTACGTGAGATTCAGCCTGGTGTATTTGATGGACTGGAAAATCTGGAGTGGTTATATCTGTACAGCAATTCTTTACATGAGATTCAGCCTGGTGTGTTTGAAGAACTGACAAGCTTGGTGATGTTGGACCTGAGTAACAATGCACTGCATGAGATACATCCTGGTGTATTTGATGGACTGGAAAATTTGGGCTGGTTATATATGTACAGCAATTCTTTACATGAGATTCAGCCTGGTGTGTTTGAAGAACTGACAAGCTTATTGGTGTTGGACCTGAGTAGCAATTTATTGGATGAGATACACTCTGGTGTATTTGAAGGACTGGCAAGTTTGGTGGAGATAGAACTGTCTTACAATACATTACATGAGATTCAGCCTGGTGCATTTGCAGGACTGACAAGTCTGATGGATATACAATTGGAAGTTAATGCATTGGGTGATATCCAGCCTGGTGTGTTTGACAGACTGGAAAACCTGGGGCATTTATCCCTGCAC
The DNA here is from genome assembly GCF_039555335.1 of Amphiura filiformis. NCBI lineage: Eukaryota > Metazoa > Echinodermata > Ophiuroidea > Amphilepidida > Amphiuridae > Amphiura > Amphiura filiformis. The sequence goes on from NC_092638.1 coordinate 13,798,355, forward strand.
AGCAATTCTTTACATGAGATTCAGCCTGGTGTGTTTGAAGGACTAGAAAGTCTGGAATGGTTAAGCCTGGGAAACAATGCATTGCATAAGATACAGCCAGCTGTGTTTGAAGGACTGGCAAATCTGGAGAGGTTATTCCTGCAAAACAATACATTGCACAATATATATCCTGATGGGTTTGCAGGACTGTCAAGTCTGCACTGGTTAAACATGCAAAGCAATAATTTACATGAGATACAGCCTGTTTTGTTTGAAGAACTGTCAAGTCTGGAGGGGTTGGACCTTTCTGAAAATTCATTATTCAAAATCGAATTCAACACATTTGGATCATTGAAGAACTTAGAGATACTCTATTTATCCAATAACAAACTGTCATTTCTCCATCCCAGCACATTTGAGAACCAAGCCATGCTTGCAGATCTGAGACTTGATCATAACCAGCTTAGTTATCTTCCAGAAGACCTATTTCCCAACATGACACATTTGGAATATCTAAACCTTGCTGAAAATGATTTAAATCAAATACCAATACTAACAAAGTGTGCATCTTTAAGAACAGTAAACTTGAAAGGAAATTCACTGCAATGGATACATAGTGAAGTATTTACTGGATTAAATGAAAATGTCACCGTGTTAGTCATAAAGGCAGCAATATGTTGTTATGCATCTATGCAGTGTAAAAATGAGGAGCCACCATCACCATTCCTGACATGTACTCGCATGTTGACCTTTGACCTCCTTCGAATTGCTTTGTGGGCTATGAGTATATTCGGATTTTTTGGAAATATATATACTTTCTATGCCAGATTTAAGCTAAGGCACCAAAGTAATAAGGTCCAGTTTCTTCTGATCACAAACCTCGCAGTATCGGATTTCACAATGTGCATATACCTCATCATTTTGCTTTCAGCAGATACATACTACGCAGATTTTTTCCCATCTAATTCTGAAACTTGGCGAAGTAGTGTACTGTGCAGGTTTGCTGGAGCCTTGTCTGTGTTATCCAGTGAGGCTTCAACTTTCTTGATAACGCTGATAAGTGTGGACAGATTTCTGGGCATAAAGTACCCATTTGGAGGCAGACGGTTGGGTACAACATTATCTCGTGTGCTAGTAACTGGACTGTGGCTAGTAGCATTCACTTTTAGTGTCGCCTCTTTTGTACTCTCACGCTTGGAGTCTGATTTTTATGCTGTTTCTGAGGTTTGCATCGGTCTGCCGATTTCACAATTGAAGATATATAATGAAACTACTGTCGGTATCAAAACTGAGTATGCAGGACTCTTCACATATAACATAGATGACCAGGTATCACAGAATACACATGATCATAGCAAAGCGACCATGTATCTATCCACAGCCATGTTTACTGGTCTGAACTTTGTCTGCTTTTTAGTTGTTGGATTCTGCTATGCAGTCATTTTTATAACTGCTCGAAAAACTACCAAAAACTCTGGACGTTGTCAAAGATCAAATGAAGAAGTGCGCATGGCTATGAAAATGTCTCTTCTTGTCCTCTCAGATTTTTGTTGCTGGGTTCCAATTGGTATTATATCGATTCTTGTTCAGGCTGGCATAGTTGAAGTCAGTCCTACAGCTTATGCCTGGATAGCAACATTTGTGCTGCCAATCAATTCCACCCTCAATCCATTCTTGTATACTTTAGGTGGGTTTTTATTTGACAAAGTAAATTGTCAATGTAACTGTAAATGTGGAGGTCCAGATGAGAGCCTCCAAATGGCAGAAACTGTTAGATAAAGAAATTAAAGTGTACAGCAATTTGTATAATTGCTGTACACTTGGGAACCAAGGGAGAACAGTGCCAGTGCATTGATTGGTCACCCAGGTTAAATAATAAATAAATAAATTATAAATAATATCTATAATGTAGTGTACACCAACTATCTATTAAATTCTTTCAATTTCCGTTATGCTTTGATATTGATTCTGCAAATTGTGTGTCCTAGTGTACAGCAACTTAATAACTGCAATGTAAATTGTAATAATTATTATCATTATGCTTTGTTATTTATACAGCAATTTCTGTGTCCTAGTGTACAGTAACTTTCTAATTATACCCGCATGCGAAGCATGGACGGGTATATTTATATATGCCTGTGTAACAGGGCATATATGTGATGCGATCAAGCAAAATGAGTCGGATGTCGTGAATGTTGATTTTGGGATATAGCCAATAAGGCCAAGTAAAAAATAAAACATGTTTCACGTCCGGGTTTTCGAAAAAAAGGAGGAGGAGGGAGCTTTTTATTTTCTATTTTTTATCGCAAAATTGGTGTAAATACCCATACTTAGAGCTGTTTTAGTGTATACAATAATGCCTGGAAAAAGAAGGAGGCCCTTTTTTATTTGTTGTTCTGGGAATTACACCCCCTCCAATGATCACAAAACCTTCCTAAAATGTTTCTTGTATCTTAATAAGGCTATAGAAAGCATCCCAAGTTCCTAGACATATTTTTTGAAAAGTTATAACTGAATTTCAAAAAAAATAAAATATATTTGAGGAAACCTCAAAAAGGAAGCGGGAGGGGCGTGAAACATGTTTATTTTTTTTTTTATTTTGCCTAATAGTATTCAACTCCCTTTGTATTTTGTTGTTCTGAGCAACACTAAAATGGCCATATCTCTGAAACCGTATATCAAATTATAATGAGGTTTTCAGCAAAATAAAGCTCTGAGAATGGCTCATGTAATAAAATTGAAAACTGAATTTTGATTTAGATCGACATCAGACTCATTTTGCTTGATCGCATCACATATATTATATATGCCTGTGTAACAGGGCATATATATTCTCCTTATGCTCTTTAGTCTTCTCCTTCTTATCTATGCCTGTGCAACAGGGCATAGATATTCTGCTTATGCTCTTTAGTCTTCTCCTTTTCCTTATCTATGCCTGTGCAACAGGGCATAGATATTCTGCTTATGCTCTTTAGTCTTCTCCGTTTCCTTCTTCTCCTTTTCCTCCTTCTCACTCTTCACATTGACAGGGCTATCTCCAAAACTACAAGGACCCCAGGGCTCATATTTGGCACACTTATTGGCCCTACCCTGTAGATGTGCCTTTTGCCCATTTTGGCCCCATAGGCCAAAGGCCACGGGCCCCAGGGGCCCAAATGTAAAAATACAAAGCATGCCATTTCTCATCAAATAAAAGCAGCCTCAGGGCCCTGAGTTGGTGCACTGATAGCCCCAGGGGTACTCTATATTTACAGGTATACATGAGCCCCATATGTCATATATTTTGGGCCCCAGGGCCCCAAATGTTAAAATAAGGGGCAACAGCTTGACAAGGTTAGCTGTAAAACTTCAAGGGCACTAGGGCTCACATGTGGCACACGTATGGGCCCGAACTTGTAGATATGCATTTTGCCAATTTTGGCCCCAAATTGTTAAGGCTAGGGGCCCCAGAGGCCCAAATGTTAAAACAAAGGGCCGGCCGTTTCTCAGCAAATAAAGTAGCTACAGCGCTCAGATTTGGTACACTAATTGATCTTTAGCATTATATTTTTATATGAATATAATAGCCCCATATGTCACATAATATGGGCCCAGGGCCCCAATTGTTAAAACATAGGGCAGATGCAATTAAAGGGGTATTCCTTGATTTTCAATTTAATATTTTAGTCAGTATACTGATAGCCCTTTGAGAATCAAACATTCCGGATTAAAGGTGTCATGGTAGGTTAAGGACCGATGGGGTGGGGGTGTTAGGGTGATGGAACAGCCATTAAAGGGACACTCCGCTTTGGGATTAAAGGGGTATTCAGATTTTTTGATTTTTTTTTTTTTTTTTTTTTTTTGATTTTTTTTGTATGGAATATGTTTGTTGCATTATTTAAGGAGGAGCGCCCTCAAGCGTTTACACAGCAAATGCAATTAAAGGGGTATTATTTGATTTTTAATTAGTTTATTTATTTTAATTTTTTTCGTTGGTATACTGATAGCCCTTTTAGAATATGGGGTGTCATGATGGATTAAGAGTGTCATGGTGGGTTAAGGGGGTTAGGGTGGGAAACACAGGCATAGATATTCGTGTTTGGTCAAACACAACTGTGCCATCTAGTTCTTCTTCTCCTTCTGACGCTTCATATTGACAGGGCTATCTCCAAAACTACAAGGGCCCCAGGGCTCATATTTGGTACGCTTAATGGCCCTACCCCATAGATGTGCCTTTTGCCCATTTTGGCCCCATAGGTCAAAGGTCACGGGCCCCAGGGGCCCAAATGTTAAAATACAAAACATGCAGTTTCTCTTCAATTAAAGCAGCCTCACGGCCCTGAGTTTGTACACTGATAGCCCTTAGGTATAAGACATTCACTAATATGCATGAGCTCCATAGGTCATTTACTATGGGCCCCAGGGCCCCAAATGTAAAAGTTACGTAAAAGGTATATATAGGATGTTAGCCTTGTGCGCATTGTGCTATTGCCAAGGATAATTAAATCAGGGTATGACAATAGCTGATTAGCATGTGTCCAATTAATTCTTATGTATATAGGTATTGTTATAAAGATATTCCCAAGGGAGTATGTAAATTAAATGGAACAGCCCTTAAAGGGACACTCCGTTTTGGGATTAAAGGGGTATTCAGATTTTTTTTCATTTTTTTTTTTTTTTGTATTGAACATGTTTGTTGCATTATTTAAGGAGGAGCCCTCAAGCGTTTACACAGCAAATGCAATTAAAGGGGCATTCCTTGATTTTTATTTTTATTTATTTTTTAAATTTCTTAGTCAGTATACTGTTAGCCCGTTAAGCATTAAACATATTATTTGGTGTCAGGGTGGATTAAGGGTGTCATAGTGGGTTAAAGGGGGGTTAACCACTTAAAGGAACACTCCGTTTTGGGCTTAAAGGGGTAATCAGATATTCTCTTTTTAACATTTTTTTTTTGCATGGAACATGTTTATTGATTTATTTAAGGAGGAGCGCCCTCAAGCGTTTACACAGCAAATGCAATTAAAGGGGTATTTCTTGATTTTCAATTTAATATTTTAGTCAGTATATTGATAGCCCTTTTAGAATCAAACATATTACGGGGTGTCAGGGTGGATTAAAGGTGTCATGGTAGGTTAAGGGGTGTTAGGGTGATGGAACAGCCATTAAAGGGACACTCCGTTTTGGGATTAAAGGGGTATTCAGATTTTTTTATTTTTATTTTTTTATTTTTTTTGTATGGAACATGTTTGTTGCATTATTTAAGGAGGAGCGCCCTCAAGCGTTTACACAGCAAATGCAATTAAAGGGGTATTATTTGATTTTTAATTAATTAATTTTTTTAATTTTTTTTCGTTGGTATACTGATAGCCCTTTTAGAATATGAGGTTGTCATGATGGATTAAGAGTGTCATGGTGGGTTAAGGGGGTTAGGGTGGGCAACACAGGCATAGATATTCGTGTTTGGTCAAACACAACTGTGCCATCTAGTTAGTCTTCTCCTTCTTCTCCTTCTTATCTATGCCTGTGCAACAGGGCATAGATATTCTGCTTATGCTCTTTAGTCTTCTCCTTTTTATCTATGCCTGTGCAACAGGGCATAGATATTCTGCTTATGCTCTTTAGTTATCTATGCCTGTGGAACAGGGCATAGATATTCTGCTTATGCTCTTTAGTCTTCTCCTTTTCCTTCTTCTCCTTCTCCTTTTCCTTCTCCTCCTTCTCACCCTTCATATTAACAGGGCTATCTCCAAAACTACAAGGGCCCCATGGCTCATATTTGGCACACTTAATGGCCCTACCCGTAGATGTGCCTTTTGCCCATTTTGGCCCCATAGGTCAAAGGTCACGGGCCCCAGGGGCCCAAATGTAAAAATACAAAGCATGCCGTTTCTCATCAAATAAAGCAGCCTCTGGGCCCTGAGTAGGTGCACTGATAGCCCCAGGGGTACTCTATATTTACAGGTATACATGAGCCCATATGTCATATTTTGTGGGCCCCATGGCCCCAAATCTTAAAATAAGGGTCAACAGATTGACAAGGTTAGCTGTAAATCTACAAGGGCACTAGGGCTCACGTGTGGCACACCTATGGGCCCGAACTTGTAGATATGCATTTTGCCCATTTTGGCCCCCGATTTTTAAGGCTAGGGGCCCAGAGGCCCAAATGTTAAAACAAAGGGCCGGCCGTTTCTCAGCAAATAAAGTAGCTACAGGGCTCAGATTTGGTACACAGATAGGTTTTCAGTATAGGGTGATGGAACAGCCATTAAAGGGACACTCCGTTTTGGGATTAAAGGGGTATTCAGATTTTTTTTGATTTTTTTTTTTGATTTTTTTTGTATGGAACATGTTTGTTGCATTATTTAAGGAGGAGCGCCCTCAAGCGTTTACACAGCAAATGCAATTAAAGGGCTATTATTTGATTTTTAATTAATTAATTAATTATAATTTTTGTTTTGGTATACTGATAGCCCTTTTAGAATATGGGGTGTCAGTGGGTGTTAGGGTGATGGAACAGCCATTAAAGGGACACTCCGTTTTGGGATTAAAGGGGTATTCAGATTTTTGATTTTTTTTTTTTTTGATTTTTTTGTATGGAACATGTTTGTTGCATTATTTAAGGAGGAGCGCCCTCAAGCGTTTACACAGCAAATGCAACTAAAGGGGTATTATTTGATTTTTAATTTATTTATTTATTTCAATTTTTTTCGTTGGTATACTGATAGCCCTTTTAGAATATGGGGTGTCATGATGGATTAAGAGTGTCATGGTGGGTTAAGGGGGTTAGGGTGGGAAACACAGGCATAGATATTCGTGTTTGGTCAAACACAACTGTGCCATCTAGTCTTCTCCTTCTCCTTCTTCTCCTTCTTCTCCTCCTTCTCACCCTTCATATTGACAGGGCTATCTCCAAAACTACAAGGGCCACAGGGCTCATATTTGGCACACATAGTGGCCCTACCCTGTAGATGTGCCTTTTGCCCATTTCGGCCCCATAGGTGAAAGGTCACGGGCCCCAGGGGCCCAAATGTAAAAATACAAAGCATGCTGTTTCTCATCAAATAAAGCAGCCTCAGGGCCCTGAGTTGGTGCACTGATAGCGACAGGAGTACTCTATATTTACATGTATACATGAGCCCCATATGTCATATATTATGGGCCCCAGGGCCCCAAATGTTAAAGAAAGGGGCAACAGTTTGACAAGGTTAGCTGTGAAACTACAAGGGCACTAGGGCTCATATGTGGCACACGTATGGGCCCGAACTTGTAGATATGGGGTGTCAGTGGGTGTTAGGGTGATGGAACACTGTTAAAGGGACACCCGTTTTGGGATTAAAGGGGTATTCAGATTTTTTGATTTTTTTTTTTTTTTTTTTTTGATTTTTTTTGTATGGAACGTGTTTGTTGCATTATTTAAGGAGGAGCGCCCTCAAGCGTTTACACAGCAAATGCAATTAAAGGGCTATTATTTGATTTTTAATTAATTAATTTTAATTTTTTTTTTTCGTTGGTATACTGATAGCCCTTTTAGAATATGGGGTGTCAGTGGGTGTTAATGGAAAGGGACACTCCGTTTTGGGATTAAAGGGGTATTCAGATTTTTTTTTTTTTACTTCTTTTGTATGGAACATGTTTGTTGCATTATTTAAGGAGGAGCGCCCTCAAGCATTTACACAGCAAATGCAATTAAAGGGGTATTATTTGAATTAATTAATTTATATTAATTTTTTTCGTTGGTATACTGATAGCTCTTTTAGAATATGGGGTGTCATGATGGATTAAGAGTGTCATGGTGGGTTAAGGGGGTTAGGGTGGGAAACACAGGCATAGATATTCGTGTTTGGTCAAACACAACTGTGCCATCTAGTCCTTCTTCTTCTCCTCCTCACGCTTCATATTGACAGGGCTATCTCCAAAACTACAAGGGCCCCAGGGCTCATATTTGGCACACTTAGTGGCCCTACCCCGTAGATGTGCCTTTTGCCCATTTTGGCCCCATAGGTCAAAGGTCACGGGCCCCAGGGACCCAAATGTAAAAATACAAAGCATGCCGCTTCTCATCAAATAAAGCAGCCTCAGGGCCCTGAGTTGGTGCACTGATAGCCCCAGGAGTACTCTATATATACATGTATACACGAGCCCCATATGTCATATATTTTGGGCCCCGGGGCCCCAAATGCTCAAAAAAGGGGCGACAGATTGACAGGGTTAGTTGTAAAACTACAAGGGCACTATGGCTCATATGTGGCACATGTATGGGCCCGAACTTGTAGATATGCATTTTGGCCCCAGATCTTTAAGGCTAGGGGCCCCAGAGGCCCAAATGTTAAAACAAAGGGCCGGCCGTTTCTCAGCAAATAAAGTAGCTACAGCGCTCAGATTTGGTACACTAATTGATCATTAGCATTATATTGTTATATGAATATAAGAGCCCCATATGTCACATAATATGGGCCCCAGGGCCCCAAATCCTAAAACATAGGGCCGGCCGTTACTTGGTAAATAAAGCAGCTACAATGCTCTAGGTTGGTATACTGATAGCTGTTTCAGCATTAAACATATTACGGGGTGTCAGGGTGAGTTAAGAGTGTCATGGTGGTGGGGTGGTGAGGAGTTGGGGGTTAGGGTGGGAATCACAGGCATAGATATTCGTGTTTGATCAAACACAACAGTGCCATCTAGTTCTTCTCCTTCTCCTCCTCACACTTCATATTAACAGGGCTAGCTCCAAAACTACAAGGGCCCCAGGGCTCATACTTGGCACACTTAATGCCCCCACCCCAAAGATGTGCCTTTTAGGGGTCAAGGTCATGTCAAGGTCATCTAAGTATATATTGTTGGATTGTCATTATATTTGGTGGATGTGATCACAATCGAATGCCGAAAAGGGTCAAGGTCATGTCAAGGTCATCCGAGTATAGTTTGTTGGATTATCATCAAACTTGGTGGATGAGATCGCCATCGAGTGCCAATTATTGTCAAGGTCATGTCAAGGTCATCAGAGCAAAAATTGTTGGATTGTCATCAAACTTGGTTGATGAGATCACCATCGAGTGCCGAAAATGGTCAAGGTCATACGAGTATAGATTATTGGATTGCCACCAAACTTGGTGCATGGGATCATCATCGAATGCTGAAAATGGTCAAGGTCATGTCAAGGTCATCAGAGTAAAGATTGTTGGATTGTAACTAAACTTGGTGGATGATATCACCATCGAGTGCTAATAATGGTCAAAGTCATATCAAGGTCATTGGTGGTTAGGGTGGGAATCACAGGCATATATATTCGTGTTTGCTCAAACACAACAGTGCCATCTAGTTCTCCTTATGCTCTTTAGTCTTCTTATCTATGCCTGTGGAACAGGGCATAGATATTCTCCTTATGCTCTTTAGTCTTCTCCTTCTTCTTCTCCTCCTCACGCTTTATATTGATAGGGCTATCTCCAAAACTATAAGGGCCACAGGGCTCATAATTGGCACACATAGTGGCCCTACCCTGTAGATGTGCCTTTTGCCCCCTTTGGCTCCAAAAGTCGAAGGTCGCGGGCCCCAGGGGCCCAAATTTAAAAATACAAAGCAAATGGTTTCTCAAGAAATAAAGCAATCTGAGGGCTCTGAGTTGGTACACTGATTGAACTAGAGGTACTCTTACCAAGTATGCACAAACCCCATAATATCATCTATTATGGGCCCGTGGCCCCAAAATCATGTTAGACAGAAAAGTATGGAGTATAAAGGCCTATCAGCCTAAATAGAGCAGCCTCGGGCTTCAGGGTTTGGGGCATTATATAGGCTAGGCCTACTTTCCCAAATTTTATCCCGGGAAATAAATGGGGCCTATTTGTGCCCCATGTATCATCTATCATGGCACTGCCCCAAATGTTAAAATATGCGTAAATTATGCTTTTCAAAAGTCAGTTGCAACACCATGAACACCTGTAGTATCTTGGGTATAGTGATAAACAAACCGGCAACCCAGTGCCCTGATATGTGATCCTGAGTCGGGTCCTGAGTATGGCAAATGAACTTGAACTCTTCAACCACCATGCTCAGGGTCGTAGCTCACTGCCACATACACACAGCTAGGCAGATAATATAGGCCTATACAACATGCAGCTGAACATGGGCAGCAGCATCTAGTACTTGTGAATAAAATATTATCAGAGATCTTTGTGACAATCTTTATCATTCAGCTTGATTTGCGAGAGCCTCAGTCAACTATAAAGGTGAATTTTATACTACATCGCTGAGCAATAGCGATCAGTGTTTTGCCAATTAGGTACTATGTTGCATTTCTTTCTGTAAATACCAATCGCTCGTTGCTCATCAGCGATTGAGTAGGTCACGTGGCTCTGACCTGCTCTGACCAGTTTTCACCAGATTCGCGACGTGATACGATAAAAACAACACGTAGAATCAACACATGGTCGTCGTATTTACATCATTTTGGATCTTCATTTGTTTGTTTGTTTGTTGGATTTTACTCCCTGTACTGTGATTGAGAGGTTTTTGGAGTCGGGGTCCTGCATCACGTTCAGCTCTCAGAGGAAATTTCAAAGCAGAAGTTGTCGCTGCTGAATGCTGGAGTAAAAGTCAGCGGCGCGGTGGGATATTGATTGTAGGCAAGTTGTTCCACATAGACATCAGTACAGAGTGAGTACATTAAAATTCTTTGCTTTTAAATATTGTATTTATGTTGCCGAAAAAATGTAGGGCCTATTTGCGACGAATAAGAATGTTACGGGGTACCAAACGTTTCGGCATTAAGTTTTTAAAGTTTTTGGTTTATTTGGTCCCCGGCTTTGGTTGTACTTTCCTCGGAAATTCCTGCATGCCATGCCTACACTGTATATTTCGCAACTGTCTTCAAATTTAATTTTTGTGTTCAAGTTCTACTTCCTACCCATGCACACAAGTAGTAAGTACTATGTAGTGCCTTTCCCCTCATATTTAAAGGAGTATTTCGTGATTCTAGCATCCTCTTTTTATGACATTTTTCAGTAGATATCCACGAAAAAAACATATTCCCAAAATTTCAGTTGATTCCGATTTTGCGTTCGCGAGTCATGCATGAATGCCATGATTATACTGCTCCATAGACAATGCGTTGTAATTTCGTTCTGGTGCACCAGAACGAAATTCAAATTTCACGATATCTTTGCTAAACGAATTAATCTGCAAGAAATATTTTGTACATAAACATTATGTAGCCAGAGGTTTCCAGTGATCGGGGGGGGGGGGGGGATGCTAAAGGAAATTGATGATTTTTGGGGGTGTATGTGCATGGGTAGACTTGGGACCCCATTTTGATTTTACCCCAGTCAGTGGCACTGGGGTAAAATCAAAATGGGATACAGGGTAAGATGGGACAGTGATTTTCGGACCTTAAAATAGTCACATTTTGTAGCCTGTATGAAAGGCAAACCCGGGTGAAACCTTAGACACATTTGCTAGTCAGCCAAATTGGCCTAAACTGGGGGCCCAAACACAATAGGCCTACATTTACATAGAAATTTAAAAGAAAAGATTGGTCAAGGAAACCTTCATAAATATGTTGTAGATACTTCACTTTGCCCAATTTATATATAATTAATTTTTGTGATGAGATATTTGCACATGTAGGTTTTGTAGGCCTGTGGGATTTTAGAGGGATTGTGATAGCAGTTCCACATAGAAAAGCTGCACTATCATGAGACTATCACTATGCCGTTTTGTTTTTAAATTGATGCATAATAAATGTTGGCTGAATTTTTTTTAATGAAAGTGAATCTGTGTATAAAATGATGCGGTTTGATGGTAAATTTGAATTCACCTTTCATACCTACTTTTGCCCATTTTTGCGACAAAAAATAATCATGTCTATTATTTGCAACCAATACCATTCTTCATTGCACAACAACTTCTGAATACAATCCATTATTTCTACACTTAATCATTAAAGTTAGGGCATCAGTGAATGAAAATCCAATGGGCCTTAGCTTTAACTGATTTTATATTCTGATCCTTGAAAATTTCCCACAAGTGCAGTACACATAACATGTTGCATTTTTGTCAACATTGGCATAAAATGGACCATTCCAGAACTCAAAGATATACCTTTACCTTACTAACCCTGACCTCTCCCAGACCTCTAAACAACTCACCTGCCACTGCTAGTATATAAACATGATAAACACCAGGCTCATTTTCATGTATTCCCATACAGTTAAGCGTTGGATTTATCCTTGTGGTTCTAATAATATTATTTCTTTGTTCATTCAGTTTCTGGGTTTTATCAAACTTCAGACAGCTGGCCAAAAATCACTTGCCCCCCCTCTCGGCCTGCCAAAATTGCTTGCCCGCCCCTCTCGCCACCAAAAATCTTGGCCCCCTTCCCCTTTGAACATGTCAAATTTTTGGGATCCCAATTTGCAAACTTTAAATGGTCTAGATGTCCCGGCTAGATGTATGTTGCGAGCGCAGTGAGCAGGAAAATGTGCATATTTAAGCATTTCTGTACTGTTTTCCTATTAGTTTTGTAGAGCATTTTATTAAAAAGGCGATTGCCCTCCCCTCTTGACTCGCTTAAAAAATCTTGCCCCCCCCACATTTTACTCTCCACTAGGGTCTTAGGCAGGATTGGGTGTGTAAATTTTTAAAAGAAATGGGTGTGTAGATTTAACATTTGTGTACAATTGATTCTCAAGTTCATATTTTGTACTTTGCTTAAATATAAATGTGTATGATTATATTTTGTATTGTTTGACATTTCCATAGAGAGAATCATGTAAAAAGAGCGGCACCATTCAGGCCAAATTCAGGTGAACGACAACACACTTGGATAGGCATGTGGTGCATCACAGCAAAGTATTAGAATGCTTTGATCACAGTTGTCATTCTCTCTGTGCATGGAAGTGTCATATTTTGTTTATCATATTTTATCCTTTCATATATTTCTAATTTCTTGTATTCATATAGGCCTATAGATTGCGTGTTACTTGTAGCCCTATATTATTGCCAATATAAAATAGCACTGTGTAAAATACTAGTACAAAAGGCTAAAAAGCATTCAAATTGTTTTATGTATGCAGACCCTAGCCTCAGACCCTGTGCCCTAGCCTACCTTGAAATATGATTGCTGATCCATTTGGGCAAGATATGTGCTGGATTTTATAAGGTTCTGCAAAGTTATTGTGGTGATTGATGAAATACTGTGGAAACATGTAGACTTGACCAAGTCTTTGTTTGATATAAGAGAGTAAAATTAATTTTCAATGAACCTATGCCTAAATTACTAAGTTATGAGGGGTGTTTGACTTTTGTTGAGTTCAGATGTGATTGTCTTTTGTCCTAGGAATAATGAGTTTCAATGGGTGTTGACAAGTTCATAGTGTAACATTTGGAAACTTGCTTTTGTCAGTTGTTTCCAAGATAAATTTGTCCAAATTCCAATTATTTTGTCCTTGGACATGGAACAGGACAGTGTGAAAAATATTTTTGTGGTAAATGAATTTTCACAAGACAGTATTTAGAGTATTTATGGTACTACACAGTAAAAAATATTTTTTTAAACATTGATCTGTTTAAAATTGTTAAACAACACTGTTTAGTGTTTACGCCGGTCACTCTAACAACTTCTGTTCATTTCATTTTCATTTCATTTCATTTTATTTTAAAAAAGCATCGTGGCCCTAAGGCCAAATTGAGCAATTATTACATTAATTAGAAGACATCAAAATATTACAAAATTACAAATACAAAATATATAAACAACAAATTTAAATTCAAATAATGCAAGATAAAAGATGAAAAGTATTGCACATAATATAAAGCATAAATGGATATTGCCACATATTAAAACATCAGCATACAGGTGTGAGTCAAGGTCACCAAGGTCATATAGGGGTCATCTGAGGTCAAATTAGTAAAAACTGTCGTTTGGGCATGAAACTTAGTGGGTACAGTCAACATTTAAAGTCAAATTTTTGCCAGGTCATTTTGAGGTCACCAGGGGTCATCTGAGGTCAAATTAGTAAACACTGTCGGATGAGCATGAAACTTAATGGGTACAGTCAGCATTTAAAGCCAAATGTTTTTAAGGTCATTTCGGGGTCACCGGGGGTCATCTGAGGTCAAATAAGTAAAAACTGTCGGATGGGCATGAAACTTAGTGGGTACAGTCAACATGTAAAACCAAATTTTTGGAAGGTCATTTCAAGGGCGCCAGGGGTCATCTGAGGTCAAATTAGTAACTACTGTCTGATGGGTATGAAACTTGGTGGGTGCAGTCAACATTTAAAGCCAAATTTTTGGAAGGTCATTTCGGGGTCACCAGGGGTCATCTGAGGTCAAATTAGTAAACACTGTCGGATGAGCATGAAACTTAATGGGTACAGTCAGCATTTAAAGCCAAATGTTTTTAAGGTCATTTCGGGGTCACCAGGGGTCATCTGAGGTCAAATTAGTAAAAACTGTCGTATGGGTATGAAACTTGGTGGGTGCAGTCAACATTTAAAGCCAAATTTTTGGAAGGTCATTTCGGGGTCACCAGGGGTCATCTGAGGTCAAATTAGTATAAACTGTCTGATGGGCATGAAACTTGGTGGGTACAGTCAACATTTAAAGCCAAATTTTTGGAAGGTCATTTTGGGGTTACCAGGGTTCATCCGAGGTCAAATTAGTAAAAACTCGTATGCGCATGAAACTTGGTGGGTACAGTTAACATTTAAAGCTTAATTTTTGGAAGGTCATTTCGGGTCACCAAGGGCTATCTGAGGTCAAATTAGTAAAAAATGTCGTATGGGCATGAAACTTGGTGGGTACAGTCAACATTTGAAACCAAACTTTTGGAAGGTCATTTCGAGGCCACTAGGGGTCATCTAAGGTCAAATTAGTAAAAACTGTTAGATGGGCATGAAACTTGGTGGGTTCAGTCAGCATTTAGAGCCAAATTTTTTGGAAGGTCATTTCAGGGTCACCAGGGGTCATCTGAGATCAAATTAGTAAAATTGTTGCATGGGCATGAAACTTGGTGGGTACAGTCACCATCAGCCAGATAATCATGCCCAGCCGATAACCACCAAATTCATTTACCTCTACCAAAAGTAATCGCAAAAGCAGGCGGTCGCAAAAGCAGGTGAGACTCGTGGTTCGAGAACCGCCTTGTTTGGTATTATTCATGAATAAAACACACACTTGTTTAAAATTCAAGGACTGTCTTTTAAACAATGTTGTTCAAAGTTCGAACATCGTTTTAAACAGCGACATTTTAAACACTGTTTTTGCTTGTAGTCACTCCCTTAGGGACCAGCCCTAACTTCACATAACTGAGTAGGCCTACTGCAATATTTGATTTTTTTTTATCAAGTTTGGGTAATCTATGGCCAAGCTTATCCCTTTTAAAGGGATTTTCATTTAATTTATATTGTACCGTATCACTTCTCAAGTTTTCAGAATGCCTTCGAAAGACAGAAAGAAAAGAGATGAAAGAAGAAGGAAACGTGAAGAGAAGAAACGCAAGGTAAGTATCCGTTTTACTCCCAATTTCATAATTGCATCAATCCTTATCCTTAAGGCATATTTTCTCTCTCACTCGCTTCTCTAAAAATTGAGACGTATACGTATTGCAGTATTGGCGTAGCGTCAAAGGGGCACGGGGAGGGGGTACTATTGTGTGTTGTTTTGGTTTTTCTACAAACCATCATGGCAAACTTTGCTAGACCATGTACATGTGTGTTGTGCGAGATTCTAGTACATGTAGGCTTAAATTCAAGATAGGGCCTACTTATATTTCCATCCTTCTGAGGTCACATTAGGCTACCTAAAATTACCATATTACCATATAATTATGTTCCTTTTGTAAACTTGCTTTTTCTAATTAATGCACAGAGTAATGTACTAATCTACTTGTTTATTTCTGTGGTTTTTTTTCATGTCAATGTGATGTTTTGTATGTGATGAACCCTGGTTTCTGGTTATCGCTACTTACCAAACAATATCTGACATCCTTAATGGTTGATGAAATTGGACATTATGCATATTATACTTTGCTTATTGTAAACCAACAAATGGTATGTATACCTATATCATCCACCCATCCAACATTATCTTACCCCCTTACATTCCATTTAACGCACTGGTTAACCTTACTCCCTTTATCCCTTACACCACTTGTTTTATGTAATCTATTAAATTCAATCACGTATCCACATATGTGCTCAAACATTTGACAATGTCAAATAAACATTTCACACTGCTTTAATGATTCACCCACCTGGTTACATTTCACATCCAACCACCCATGTACTTGATTTTGTTCTTATTGTCCTACCTGGGTTTGAATCCCATTTCATATAACTAACTCACTGATTTGTCATCTAAATAACCTACAATGTACCATCCTTGACATAACAATACCCTTCCTCCCAAAATATAATTTATTAATTGATCCACTCTTAAAATAACTATATATTGTCTTTGTAACCTACTACCATGTATCTGTCTACTAACTCATCAACTGCCAATTGCTGTCTTTTCTAAATTTTTCCTGGTTTCTTTCACTACACTCTTAATTACTAACCTGGTTTCCTTTCATCACTTTATTTCACCACTCTTTTCTTATCTTACCCGATGTTCTTTTACCATTTTCTTTTCCTAACTTACATGGCATTCTTACACCATGGCATTTTTCACCCCTTTCTTTTCCTAACTTATCTGGTGTTCTTTCACCACATTCCTTATTCTAACCTGCTTGGTGTTCTTCACCACTTTCCTCTATAACCTCCTGTAACCTCGGTTCAGGAGGATGATACAGAATTGCATACAGAATCTCATACAGAATTACATACAGAATCTCATACAGAATCTCATACAGAATTGCATACAGAACCTCATACAGAATCTCATACAGAATCTCATACAGAATTGCATACAGAATCTCATACAGAATCTCATACAGAATCTCATACAGAATCTCATACAGAATTGCATACAGAATCTCATACAGAATCTCATACAGAATCTCATACAGAATTGCATACAGAATCTCATACAGAATCTCAAGCAAAAAATGAATGTAGAGTGATACCTCCTGTACCTTCGGGTCAGGTGTGTGATACAGAAATTCCTACAGAATGCCTTACAGAATGTCAATCAAATAATGAATGCAATGAATCTGCAAATCAAACATCAACATGGTCATTGAATGTTCTTTCTGTAATTGAATCAACAGATCTACCTTCTGCACATGCTATCAGAGATGCATACAGAGATGAGATGAGTTCAGTACATACTATACCTATTAGTATTTCAGTTGAAAGGTCAGTACCAAGTATAATTTCTAATCCATGCCTACATTTGACTCAAAACACTACAGATCCTTTACGTTCAGATGCAAACCCATGTACATATCAAAACAATTCCAGTCAAAGTGTATCAGAAATTATGGGTCATACTACAGATCTGCAATGCAAGTCCACAAATAAATTAAATAATTCCAGTGATAATGATCAGCCAGGTTGTTCTTTTTGGACAGAAAATGATACTAAGAAAGCAAAATGTCAAGCCAGGAGTAAAAGATATTATGCAAAACACAGAGAGAGAATACTAGAAAAGAAAAGAGCGCACTACATGGCAAACAAGTCATTGATACTGAACATCAAGAAAGACTATTACAAATCAAATAGACCATCTGTACTGAAAAACAGAAAAGATCGCTACAAAACAAACAGACCATCTATACTGAAAAACAGAAAAGATCGCTACAAAACAAACAGAGCATCCATATTGAAAATCAGAAAAGAGAACTACACAAAAAACAATGATATAATACTGGAAAAGAAAAGGATTAATTACATTAGAAGCAAAGCTTTGATGTTGATTAAAAGGAGCATATACTACTTGAAAAATAGAAATCTAATTTTGAACCAAAAAAGAGAAGCATATCAAAAACCTGAAAGAAGAGCTAGACAAATCCAACAAACTAAAACCTCTCACGAATCTTCTAGAAGCGACATTGCAAAGGTTGTCCTGAAATTTAAGACTGAAATCCAAAATGAGAAGCCAATCTACAAATGCCTTATTTGCAATCGTTCATTATTCAGAAATCAAGTTGTACTGTTCAACAAAGCAAAGTACAGCAAAACTAGCTTGTTATCAGCAATGCCATCCAATGCTAATTATGAAACACTCCCAACTGATGCATGGATTTGTAAAACATGTCACAATAACATCAAACAGAATGTAGTGCCACGTTTATCACAAGCCAATAACCTAGAACTGTGTCCACAACCTGCAGAATTGTCAGAACTTAACATTCTTGAAAGACACTTGATTGCACCTGTGATTCCTTTCATGAAATTAGTTCCTTTATACAAAGGCTGTCAGAAAGGTATCCATGGTCAGGTTGTTTGTGTGAAATCTGATGTAGATAGTACAGCAAAAGCATTGCCACGTCTTCCCAATGATGACAGTATCGTTCGAGTCAAACTGAAACGTAAATTGCAATACAAAGGTCATGTTATGTACAGGCAAGTTTCTCCCAGTAAGATTAGAACAGCTCTCAATATACTGAAACAAACTAATCCAGTTTTTGAACACATTGAAGTAGATGCTAATCAACTGGATGCAATTGACAACGATCCAATCATAGCTACTGAACATTCTGAAGACTTCGAATCGGAAAATGACAATATTAACTTGGACCCAAATCACATTGCAGACCTCACAGATCAACAAAATCCCTCAGAAATAGAAAACAACCACGATGAGATCAATGAAACTCTTAGTACGACTGCATCTATCATAACAAATGACCTTGAAGAACCTGTTGATATGGAAATCAGTGACTCTGAAATTGAAGAACCTTTTGATATGGATATAAGTGACTCTGAAGTTGAAGATGACATTTCTGAATCAGTGCATAATAGAAATGATGATAACAAAGATGAAGATTTACCCGAAACCGCATCCACAGAAACCCATGAACCCGAGATTGATAATACAAGATATCAAGATCAATCTGAAAATGCAAATGAGGAAGTCTGTGAAACTAATCAGAATAACAGTGAAAATGATCATGAAGATGTCAATGAGGAAAAGTGTGAAACAAATCATGCCAGTGATAATGATAATGTCAATGAAGAAAACTGTGAAACAAATGAGAATGACAGTGAAAATGATGATCACAATGAAGATGTCAATAAGAAAAACTGTGAAACAAATCATAATGATAGTGGTGAAAATGATGATCACAATGATGACGATGTCAATGAGGAAAACTGTGAAACAGATCATAATGACAGTGAAAATGATGATGCCAATGTCAATGAGGAAAACAGTGAAACAAATCAGAATGACAGTGACAATGATGATGATATCACTCACACATCGGTTCCACTCATATCATGTTTGCAGCCAGTTGACTTTACACAATATGTTGCAGATCACCTTGATGATTCTATACTTAGTCTTGCACCTGCAGAAGGCAACAGACCTATCAGTGTTCTCAATGTAGAAGCAGAAGCATTTCCAGTTCAATTTCCTGATGGCAAGAATACATACAAAGAACAAAGAAATCCAAAGGTTTCTCCAAGCAGATATTTCAATGCACATCTCTTTTCGTCAGATACTCGCTTTGCTAGTGATCCACAGTATATTTTCTTTGCTCAATATGCCACAGAATTGAACATGATAACATCTCAGATTTCAATTGCTATGAGACAAGGCCATACCAAAACTCCTGATGGAAAAGCGATCACACCTGACATGCTTGCAGACAAAGATCAAGTCAAACAAATGATTGAAAGAGATTGAGCATTTCGATATTTGAGACAAATAAGAGGAACACCATCTTATTGGGATGCAACTCTCAAAGATTTATTTGCAATGATTCGACAAATGGGCATTCCCACATGGTTTCTAACCTTTAGTGCTGCTGACCGTAGATGGATTGAAATTGACAATGCAATTCTTGAACAGCAAGGCAAACAACCTCTTACACCAGAAGAGCACAAAGATATGGATTGGAATACACATTGTGAACACATATATTCAAATACAGTAACCCCTGCTAGAATGTTTGAGCACAGAGTAAAAAAGTACATCAAAGATATCCTTAAATCACCTGCTGAACCTATTGGCAAAGTTGTAGACTATTTTTATCGTACAGAATTCCAGCAGAGAGGTTGGCCACACATTCATATGCTAGTTTGGGTAGAAGATGCTCCTGATGTATATGATGTTTCAGATTGTGACATTGTTGAATTTCTTGACAAATATGTATCATGTGAACTACCATCTGAAGATGATGATCCAGAACTCCATGAAATTGTCAAATCATGCCAAATGCATAGCAAGAATCATACCAAGTCTTGTCGCAAAACAGGCAAAACATGTAGATTCAACTTTCCAAAACCACCTTCAGAACAAACTTTCATAGCTAGAAACCTAGATACATATGATGATTCAGATGATGATGAAGATGAAAGTAATGATGACACTCCTGATGAATTACATGTACTTGATGATCAAGGAGAGGCAGATGCAACAATTGAAGCTAAAGAATTGATCCAGAAAATACATGATACTCTGACTGACCCAGATATAGAAATCACAGAAAAGACATCTGTTACTGAAATCTTTGATGCTGCAAATGTTTCTCAAGCAGAACTAGAAATGGCACTTGAAACACTCGCATCACGATCTACCATCTATCTGAAAAGAAAACCTGCAGAAGTTTTGATCAATAACTACAATCCTCACCTGATACGTGCTTGGAATGGCAATATGGACATTCAAATTGTACTTGATGCTTATAGTTGTATCAAATATATTATGTCATATTTAACCAAATCTGAACGTCAAGTAGGTGATTTGTTGAAAAATGCACAGAAAGAAGCCAGACAAGACAATAGTGATGCTATTACAGAACTGAGAAAAATTGGAAATGTATATCTACACAGTCGAGAGTTGAGTGTTATGGAAAGTATATACAGAGTATGTAGCATGCACTTGAAAGATTGCACAAGAGAAGTCATTTTTGTACAGACAGATCCAGATGGTCAAAGAATATCACTGCCACTATCTCTGATGCAAAATAAAGATCCCACAGAGCCAGTATGGATGACAAATTTGCTTGAAAAGTACTATGGCAGACCTGACATGCCCAATTTCAATGACATGTGCTTGGCAACATTTGCATCCAAGTTTCGCTTTGCATCATCAAAAACTGGAAACAGAGCTACTAATGATGAATCTGATGAAGAGGAAGAAAATTCAAGAAATACAAGCCGAAAGTATGATCTTGAGTATCTAGGCAGAGATCTTGGACTTGCAATAGAACGTGTAGGCAAACCTGCAATTGTACGCTATCCAAAGATAAAGCTTGACAAAGATCCTGAAAAGTACTATATGAACATCATACGCATGTACTTGCCACATCGTAGCATTGAGCTCAAGCCAGAAGATTTTGAAAGCTTTGCATTGTACTATCACACTGGTTATGTCAGAACACCTGAAGGCGTGAAATCTGTCAAAGAAGTAATCAAAGACAACATGAAACAGTATGAGCCTATCAATGACAAAATAGATACTGCATGGAATGAATTGCAAAATGGAAATGATAATCTTGAAGATGCATGGGCTGCATTAGCACCACAAGCTGAACAGCAACGTCTTGATGATCTTGAAGACAAAATCATGTTAAACAATGAATCTGATGATGATTTCAATGAAATTGAAATTCCTGAATTACAAGCAAATCCTCCCAGCAAATCCAATGACAACCTATATCGATCACCAGTTGAAACAATAAGATCAGTTCCCTCAGATGACCAAGTTGCATCAATGATCAGAGCTCTCAATGATAAACAGTTACAGCTTTTCAAGTATGTTCATCAATGGTGTGTGAACAAAATGAATGGTGAAAATCCAGAACCTTTCAGAATATTTCTCACTGGTGGAGCTGGCACAGGCAAATCTCATGTAACAAGATGCATTAGATATCATGCAGAGAAAATCTTTGACACCTTGCGTGAAACACAACAAGAAAAGACAGTACTAGTTGTTGCACACATTGGCACAGCCGCTTTCAATGTTGAAGGAGAAACAATTTGTTCTGGTCTGAATATCAGTATCCATGCGACTAAAGATTACAAACCACTGAGAGAAGAGTCACTGAATACTATGCGTACAAAGTTGAAACACCTGCAGTTACTGATCATAGATGAGATCTCAATGGTTAGCAAAAAGCAGTTACAATACATTCATGGTAGACTACAGCAAATCAAGAGAGCTTCAGATCGTGCATTGTTTGGCAATATTTCAGTACTAGCTGTTGGAGATTTCAATCAAATACCACCCATCAATTCCACTCCACTATGTGTACCTGATGATAATCCATTGAATGACATGTGGACTGACAATTTCCAAGTCTGTGAACTCACACAAATCATGCGTCAACAAGATGATCTTGAATTTGCACAACTACTTAATCGCTTGCGTGTAAGAAAAAAATGTGATGCTATGAATCCAGATGATCATAAGAAGCTTCTGTCACGAACACTTGGTTCCGAAACAAATTTGACTCCACCAAAGGAAGCACTTCATATCTATGCATACAATGTAGATGTTGATAAACATAACCAAACAATGCTAGAATCTCTTCCGAGTCAAAAAACCACCATCCTTGCTCTTGATATCAAAGAACATGCAGGACAAAGTCAAACCAGAAAAGTACCATACAAGTCTGAAGAAATTGGTAAGACAGTGCTACAATCTCAACTATGCTTAGCAGTGGAAGCTAGAGTAATGCTTACAACAAATCTAGATGTACCTGATGGTCTTTGCAATGGAGTCACTGGCACAGTCAAATCTATCCTACCTGATGATGCAAACAATCAACCAAGTGCTATATTTGTACAATTTGATAATGCAAAGTGTGGTGCAAATGCAAGGCGAAAAAGCCCTCTACCAAATGAATATGCTAGCTGTGTTGTCATAAAACCACATCAAGAAAGCATTGAAATACATAACGAATATGGCCATCAAACTAGAATACGTAAGCAATATCCACTGAAACTAGCCTGGGCAATCACTATGCACAAGGTACAAGGACAGTCAACAGATCAAGCAGTTATCTCGTTGAAAGGAATAAGAGCATGCATGGCCTATGTAGCAATTAGTCGTGTCACACACCTCACTGGTCTCTATCTCTCAGACTATGATCCAAAGAGAATTTTCTGTAATGAAACACTTCAGCAGCACTTATCAAATATGTTACCATGTGACCTTTCAGTTGCTAACCCAATTCTGCAGATCAATCACAGAGAATACTTTATAATAGTCCATCACAATGTACAAAGTCTTCCCAAACACATTGATGATATTAAATGTGACTTTGAAATCAGGAAAGCTCATGTCATAGCCCTATCAGAAACATGGTTGAGTACTGATCATAACATGAGTAACTATGAAATACCTGGATATCAACTTGTTGCCATGAGAAAACAACCTGAACAAGCTAGAGGCAGAGGTACTGCAATGTTTATTCATGAGAGTGTTCCATATACTGCATTATCACTTGAAGTAGATGAATGTGATATTCAGGCTATAAGAACAAATGCCAACCCATCGATTGTTATTATGACAGTCTACAAGCCAGTCACTACCAGCATTACTGTACTTTCCGATGTGCTAAACAATTTGTGTACCCAAATGGAGATGCTAGATGTTAATCATGTTGTTATTTTGGGCGATTTCAATCATGATCTGCTGAAGAAACCACCAATTAATGCATTACAGAGATATCACCAATTGATTACCTCTCCTACCACTGCTAAAGGAACTCTGCTGGACCATGTTTACATTAAGCCAATGCCTGCAGATTACAAAGCATCCGTATTAGCATCACATTTCAGTTACCACGAACCAGTTTCCCTTTCTATAAAATTATAGAAATTTCTTCAGAAGTGTATACAGGATGTGAACATCCTTATTATTTTCAACTAGATATATTTACATATGCAGAATGTGAACAGAATGTCACACATATATTACATGTGCAAAATGTGAACAGATTAGTATAAAATGTGACGTGTCATGTCAAAAGGAGACACTTTTGGGCAGGATCGTAAATGGAGAAATAGCCAAAAATCTGCCCGCGGGTGATTTTTTCACAATTTGGGTTTGTTGCGAATATGTGATGTTATTAATGTTAAAAATATTGTCTGATAGTTTCAGACCCAAATATAACTAGCATCTTGTATTTTTGGAGACATTTGTCAAGGCAATTCCTACTCTCAACATTGTCAATAATATTTTTAAAGGCCGATATCTCAATTTCCAATTTTATAATACCATAACTTACAAACTCAATATCTTCGCTTAGGAATGTCCGATTACATTGGGAAAAACGGCATTGTGGAGCAAAATATCTCTATATTAAAGATATGTAAAAATCTCCAAATTGGTAACCTGCCCAAAAGTGTCTCCTTTTGACATGACACGTCACAAATGTCAAGCATATTAGAGCACGTACCTAATTTACTGCAGCCACCATGCTTTAGTTTTCATTGAACAAGGAATTCCCCAAGCAGTGCACTAGTATTAAAGTATGAACCATTGTGCAAAATAGTCTTCAACAGAATGTAATTTGCCCTATTTTTGTACAGAATGTCAAACTTGTTGATGCACACTGCACTGTGAACATAATTCAACATATCAAGCTTACTTTTTATATACAGAACGTCTACAAAATGTTAGCAGAATGTTAAGTATATTTTTTCCATATAATGTTGACAAGATCAAACTTCATTTCTCTACAGAATGCCAAACCAATTCTATGTGAACCAAGTTACAACTAATATGGTACAGAACCCAATGTGACAATCAGCAGTCAAAATGTACAGACTCAATACATAATGTAATAAAAGGAAGCATCAATCCTGAGTCTTCAATGACACCATGCATTAAGAAGAACTATAGCACTACAGGTGCACTACCTACAATACCAACTTCATGCCAACCCAATTACATCTGTAACCCGTATCAACTGAATCTCATCAAATCTCAGACTGACCAAATTCATCTTTGGGTACCAACTACACAACTTTGCAACCAGTTTTAAATCTACTGTTTTTGTTCACAAGGTAAGTGATCATGTGGTTACTACATTTGTATGATGGTATCCTTTAAACTTTAGCCAGAGCAATTCTTCTGGGGGTAAACATAATCTGCCTGGTTATCAAATTAATCAGCGACAAGGTTATCTATGAATTTGACTGGTGCAAATTGATGCAATAAAACTAAAGCATCAATATTAGCACATATACAATTCAGAGATAACTTTGTCACTAATTAGTTTGATGCCCAGGCAGGTTTGGTTCATTCCAGAAGAACTGCTCTGGCAGGGCTTCCCCTAACAGGTCACTTATTCCTGCTAGTCTGTTGAACAGAGTTTCCCATTTGGATATTGAAATTGGCAAACAAAATACATTTGACTTGCTCACCATGTGTATTTAAATCTTCCCCTAACAGGTCACTTATTCCTGCTAGTCTGTTGAACAGAGTTGTTTCCCATTTGGATATTGAAATTGGCAAACAAAATACATTTGACTTGCTCACCATGTGTATTTTTCACATAATACTACATTTCTATTTTCAAATGTCTCCATTTTGTATTTTCCATATTTTTTGTAGGTAGTCTTATAGGGGCAATCAACTTTAAGCTAACTCTATCAACTACATTTCTACCGGAGTGCCAATTTCACACTAAACCTTCTACAACCAGTTTTAAGTCGACTCTTCTTGTTCGCAAGGTAAATACATCATATATGTTGTTATCAATTTTGTATTTCTTTGGCTTTAGCCATGTTTTGTAGCGTATTGCTATAGTGTATTTGTTCTGTCTCTGTGTGTACATATTCTGCATAAACGTGTTTGTGTACATGTTATTCCATTTTGGTTATGTTTGTTGTTCTTATCTAATATTATTGTTTCATTGCGTAACGAAACATGTCGGTTAATAGCTAGCTAACTTGGATTAAACACAATTTGAATGAGGTCCATCAGTGTTCATGCAAATAGAACTAGTAATGATCGTCTAATTTCCACACAAGTTTGTCATAGGTTATGCGACTATCATTTTAAAGAATAAGGGGCTTGCTTAGAGTGAGGCAAAATAGTTTGTCGGCACAGTTTCTTACAGATACAAACGGCTATATTTTGAACTCTTAAAAGTATTTGAAATGACCAAACACATACTCACCATTACTATTTTAATCATTTTATGTATACTGCAATACTTATTTCAGTCAAAAAGAACTAAATTTCTATATGTCCATTATTTTTCTCTATCCACTATTTTCTGCTACAGGTACCCTTGCAATATGCCGTCTTTTACTTGTACTGCCGATGTCATCAGAACTGGAGAGACTTTGAAATGAACTCTTATTTCACAAAAGAAGGATCATTCTATGACCAGTCAAACCTGCATTTCTTATCATCCAACATTTCAGATAAATTGAGAAAAAAGGAACACAATGTTATTGACTCCATATCATATCAAAGGTGTCATTTCAGTTGTACTATAACATGATTACTACTGAGTAATGGTGGTGTAGCAGTTTTAAACACCACAACAATTGTTTCACTATGGATACATGTTTAAAATTCAAACAACTCTCTGTGAAAACATGAACTAACATAACATGGTCTGTGCAATGGAAGATGAAATGCCTACTCTACAAATGAAAGTTAAGGACACGAGAAACAACCTGTTTTATTTTTGTTCTATGCCGTTTCATATCTGTGAAAAGGAAGAGTACTTCATCTGTTGTTATTATGTTGTCACAATTTATTATGTGCAATATTATTGTTGTGAGTTGATAAACTACTTGGTGATTCAAGATTTTGAAGTTGAACATTGTGCTAACAGAATAAGTGGTCACTTCCGGATTTTTCAACGACAACAAGTGCTATATAATTTGAAGGCCCATTCAGTAATTTGATCATATTCTAGAGGAATATAAAATCATCAAAATTCACATGTTGGCACTTTTGTTAGTGTCATAGACCACTGACTCTGAAATTCTAGAAAAACAAAATCATTGTAAATATGTGACCCGACAGCACAAATGAGCCGTAAATGCCCGACATCCGTCTCATTTTGATAGTCAAAACTAATCAATAATCCTATTGTTGAAGTGAATAATAAGCTTCTACCTTAGATGGCTATAGAACTTCTACTGTAATAGCTCTGGTCTTTGTTTGCTTTTGCTAAATCCTGTTCAAGTGGTGGGTTACCAGGCATTGTATTTTGTACAGGTATGCATAACCAACAATTAACAATGAGAGAACTTTCTTAAACCTCGTTGACTTGGGGATGATTTGAAATGCCCGCCAATTATGACTGTTTGATATTTATTGCCAGCAATGTGGAAAAAGAGACGCATGTAAAAACGTCAAAAGCTATAATTTTATATATATAAAGGAGCAAAGTTTAACAAACCATAACCCCGCTTCTGGATATCGTTTGAAGTCAAATGATATAACGTTTTTAAGTTTATGATGTTTATTTTTTTAAACACGAAATAAAACAAAATTGACCGGGGGAGGAATTTACGGCTCATTCGCCGTGGACGGTCACATATATGAGAGCAGAAGTTTTTAACTCTGGTGCAAGAGGTTTTTTATTTATTTCTGAGCTTGTAAATATCAACAACAAAAATCTGCTCTCTCCAGAGTAATGCCTGGCTCTCTGTACACGTAACCACCTTCCACATTATGGGAGAATAGTGTTTCCCATTGAATTATTCAAACAGGTTCAATATAATGCATAAACTGATATAAAATAATTGTATCAGATTGGAAATCAAAAGTCAAATACCGTAAACGTTCGCCTAATGGCGCAATGGGCTCCCTTGCCATAACTGGAATTTTAGACACAAACTTAAAGTGCCCTCCCATAAAAATCCCACAGGAAATAAGGACACATGCCCTTAATTCTTGTTGGGATTTTTAGAGGAGGGAGCTCTTTATTTTGTACATGAAATTTACCCTACAAGGCAAAGGAGCCCAAGTGTGCCATTAGGCGAACGTTTACGGTACATTGTGTGTAATAAAATTAATAGAAATTCTCAAAAAGAGTAATGGCTGTCATTTGTATGGGGTTGTTCATGGATGACAAATAATGTACTTGGGATTATTTTGATGGGCACCTGCCATACTTGGATTCAAAGTATGTGATTGTTTTGCATTCAAATAATGCCCAGTTAAGGATACTAGAGCTCATGTGTGCCACACGTATGGGCCCAAACTTTTTGGTCCCAGTTAAGGCTAGGGGCCCCAGAGGCCCAAATATTAAAACAAAGGGCCGGTTGTTTCTCAGCAAATAAAGTAGCTGCAGTGCTCAGATTTGGTACACTAACCCTAACACTGACCCATGCTTTTTGGTATCGGAAGTCAGAGAAGATCCGAATTTTTCAAGAAGAAGAAGAATTTTTGACTTAGCACCCCCCGGGATTCGAACCTTTGACCCCTCGCATGCCAAACGAACGACCGTGGACCGGTAGCTGCTCGGGTTATTGCTGCCCGGCCAGCAATTCCGTGAGCATATCACACTTTGGGTGATTGCGTCATCGCAGACCCTGGGATGCATGCATGTTATGAATTTTTCATCGTGGTATTTTGTGGTTTTTACTGGTGTTAGGGCTAATAGATCTTTAGCATTATATTGTTATATGAAAATAAGAGCCCCATATGTCACATCATGGTTAGGGTCGAATCACAGGCATAGATATTCGTGTTTGATCAAACACAACAGTGCCATCTAGTTCTCCTTCTCCTCCTCACGCTTCATATTAACAGGGCTAGCTCCAAAACTACAAGGGCCCCAGGGCTCATACTTGGCACACTTAATGGCTCCACCCCAAAGATGTGCCTTTTAGGGGTCAAGGTCATGTCAAGGTCGTCTAAGTATATATTGTTGGATTGTCATCATATTTGGTGGATGTGATCATAATCGAATGCCGAAAAGGGTCAAGGTCATGTCAAGGTCATCCGAGTATAGTTTGTTGGATTATCATCAAACTTGGTGGAAGAGATCACCATCGGGTGCCAATTATGGTCAAGGTCATTTCAAGGTCATCAGAGCAAAAATTGTAGGATTGTCATCAAACTTGGTTAATGAGATCAGAATCGAGAGCCGAAAATGGTCAAGGTCATCCGAGTATAGATTATTGGATTGCCACCAAACTTGGTACATGGGATCACCATCGAATGCCAAAAATGGTCAAGGTCATGTCAAGGTCATCAGAGTAAAGATTGTTGGATTGCCATCAAACTTGGTGCATGGGATCATAATGGAATGCCAAAAATGGTCACGGTCATGTCAAGGTCATCAGAGTAAAGATTGTTGGATTGCAACCAAACTTGGTGGATGATATCACCATCGAGTGCCAAAAATGGTCAAGGTCATTGGGGTTAGGGTGGGAATCACAGGCATATATATTCGTGTTTGCTCAAACACAACAGTGCCCTCTAGTCTTATTCTGTGGTTATACCCGCATGCAGCGCATGCAGGGTATCTTCCCATCCTGTGGTTTCTTATACCCGCATGCGAAGCATGGACGGGTATATTGCCATCCTGTGGTTTCATCTCCTTCTCCTCCTCCTTCTCCTCCTTCTCCTCCTATCAAACACATCATTCTGTCAAGGCTAGCGCTAAAACTACAAGGGCCCCAGGGCCCATATGTGGTACACTTATGGGGCCTACCCCGTAGAAGTGCCTTTTGCCCATCTCGGCCCCAGAGGTCAAAGGTCACGGGCCCCAGGGGCCCAAATGTGACAATACAAAGCACGCCATTTCTCATCACATGAAGCAGCCTCAGGGCCCTGAGTTGGTACACTGATAGCCCTAGGGGTGCTCTATATTTACAAATATACAAGAGCCCCATATGTTATATATTATGGGCCCCAGGGCCCCAAATGTTAAAATATGGTGCAACAGATTGACAAGCCTAGCTCTAAAAGTACAAGATCACTAGGGTTCATATGTGGCATATGTATGGGCCCTAAGTTGTAGATGTGCCTTTTGCCAATTTTGGCCCCAGATGTACAAGGCTGGGGCCCCAGGGGCCCAAATGTTAAAAACAAAGGGCCGCCGTTTCTCAGCAAATAAAGTAGCTACAGGGTTCAGATTTGGTACACAGATATGTCTTTACTATTATATTGTCATATGTATATAAAACCCCCATATGTGACATAATATGGGCCCCAGGGCCACAAACGCTAAAACATAGGGCGGCCGTTACTCAGTGAATAAAGCAGCTACAATGCCCAGCTTCAGTCTACTGATAGAGCTAGAGAATTATACTTCAACATATGTACATGAGACTCATAAGTCAAATATTATGGGCCCCAGGGCCCCAAATGTTAAAACAAAGGGCCGGCTGTTTCTCATCAAATAAAGCAGCTTTAGGGCTCAGAGTTTGTACACAGATTGCACCTGAGAATTATATTGTTATATGTACTTGTGAGCCCCATATATCACATTATATGGGCCCCAGGGCCCCAAACGCGAAATCATAGGGCCAGCCGTTACTCAGTAAATAAAGCAGCTACAGGGTTCAGATTTGGTACACTAAACGGTCTTTAGCATTATATTGTTATATGTGTATATGAGCCCCATGTGTCACACAATATGGGCCTTAGGGCCCCAAACCCTAAAACATAGGGCCGGCCGTTACTCAGTAAATAAAGGAGCTACAATGCCCAGCTTTAGTATACTGATAGAACTAGAGAATTATACTTCAACATATGTACATGAGC
Organism: Amphiura filiformis; assembly: GCF_039555335.1. Classification (NCBI taxonomy): domain Eukaryota; kingdom Metazoa; phylum Echinodermata; class Ophiuroidea; order Amphilepidida; family Amphiuridae; genus Amphiura; species Amphiura filiformis. The sequence continues at coordinate 13,829,120 of NC_092638.1, forward strand.
CTCATAAGTCAAATACAATGGGCCCCAGGGCCCCAAATGTTAAAACAAAGGGCCAGCCGTTTGTCATCATATAAAGCAGCTTTAGGGCTCATAGTTTGTACACAGATTGCACCTGAGAATTACATTGTTATGTATTCATATGAGCCCCATATATCACATAATATGGGCCCCAGGGCCCAAACGTTAAAACATAGGGCCAGCCATTACTCGGTAAATAAAGCAGCTACAGTGCCCAGCTTGAGTCGCCTGATAGCACTAGAGAATTATACTTCAACATATGTACATGAACCTCATAAGTCAAATATAATGGGCCCCAGGGCCCCAAATGTTAAAACAAAGGGCCGACCGTTTCTCATCAAATAAAGCAGCTTCCGTAGTATAATATAATAATTGGAAATACCAGCGTGAAGCGTTAAGGCTGTTCCAGTTCAATTACATACCCATTGGCTGTTCCATTTAATTTACATACTCCCTCTGAAATGGCCCCCAAAAAGGCTGTTCCGTTTAATTTACATACTCCCTCTGAAATGGCTGTTCCATTTAATTTACATACTACCTGAGTAAGAGAGACTGACAACAGGATGGACAGTAAGAGAGACGACTCCTCTGGGAGGGGACTTCTTACAATTTCTTTATTTTAAGTGCTACGACAGTGCAACCTACATTCAATTAAAGCTTGTGACTTGGACTTTCACTTTTTACACATACAATTTCTTTATTTTAAGTCCTCAGCAAAAAGGACTGTAAGTTTGGGTACACCGATAACATGCGGGTATAGCCGTATTTGTGTACAAATATATAGCCTTCTAGTTCTCCTCCTCCTCCTTCTTCTCCTATCAAACACATCATTCTGTCAAGGCTAGCGCTAAAACTACAAGGGCACCTGGGCCCATATGTGGTACACTTATGGGCCCTACCCCGTAGACGTGCCTTTTGCCCATCTCGGCCCCAGAGGTCAAAGGTCACGGGCCCCAGGGGCCCAAATGTAAAAACACAAAACATGCCGTTTCTCATCAGATGAAGCAGCCTCAGGGCCCTGAGTTGGTACACTGATAGCCCCAGGGGTATTCTATAAATACAAGTATACATGAGCCCCATATGTTATATATTATGGGCCCCAGGGGCCTAATTGTTAAAAATATGGGGCAACAGATTGACAAGCCTAGCTCTAAAGCTACATGGGCACTAGGGCTCATATGTTGCACATGTATAAGCCCTAAATTGTAGATGTGCCTTTTGCCCATTTTGGCCCCAGATGTACAAGGCTAGAGGCCCCAGGGGCCCAAATGTTAAAACAAAGGGCCGGCCGTTTCTCAGCAAATAAAATAGCTACAGGGCTCAGATTTGGTACACAGATAGGTTTTCAGTATTATATTGTCATATGTACATATGTACCCCATATGTCACATAATATGGGCCCCTGGGCCCCAAATGCTAAAACATAGGGCCGGTCGTTACTCTGTAAATAAAGCAGCTTTAGGGCTCAGAGTTAGTACACAGATTGCACCTGAAAATCACATTGTTATATGTACATGTGAGCCCCATATATTACATTATATGGGCCCCAGGGCCCCAAACGCTAAAACATAGGGTCGGCCGTTACTCAGTAAATAAAGCAGCTACAGTGCCCAGCTTGAGTCTACTGATAGCACTAGAGAATTAAACTTCAACATATGTCCATGGGCCTCATAAGTCAAATATTATGGGCCCCAGGGCCCCAAATGTTAAAACAAAGGGCTGGCTGTTTCTCATCAAATAAATCAGCTTCTGGGCTCAGAATTTGTACACAGCACCTGAGAATTATATTGTTACTAACACCCACATGCATACCCACCCACCCCACACATGTAGGACTAAACAGACAGATTCGTATTATAATAGTGAAATACCAGCGTGAAGCGTTAAGGCTGTTCCAGTTAAATTACATACCCATTGGCTGTTCCATTTAATTTACATACTCCCTCTGAAATGGCCCAAAAATTGGCTGTTCCGTTTAATTTACATACTCCTTCTGAAATGGCTGTTCCATTTAATTTACATACTCCCTCTGGAACAGTTTTCCCCTAATCATATTGCATAGCCTCACTGTGAATAAGAGAGACTGACAACAGCAATCTATGGAGATACGACTCCCCTAGGAGGGGACTTTTTACAATTTCTTTATTTCAAGTGCTAAGAGAGTGCAACCTGGATTAAATTAAAGCTTGCGACTTGGACTTTTTACACATTTTCCACCCAATTGGGCGACTTTTTACAATTTCTTTATTTTAAGTCCTCAGCAAATAAGGACTGCAAGTTTGGGTACACCGATAACACGCGGGTATAGCCGTATTTGTGTACAAATATATAGCCTTCTAGTTATTGCAATATATTGCCGTTATGCTTTGATATTTATACTGCACATTCTGTGTCCTAGTGTACAGCAACTTTTTTAATCATTACATTGTATTATTGTTATGCTTAATATTTATTATGCAAATTCTGTGTCCTAGTGTACATGAACTTTATAGTTGTTACAATATATTATCGTTTTAATTAATATTTATAATGCAAATTCTGACAACAACTTGCTAATTATTTCATTGCATTTTCATTATGCTTAATATCTATGTATTATCATTATGCTTAATGTTTATAATGCAATTTTGTGTCCTAGTATACAACAACTTTCTTTTTATTACTTTGTATTTTCGTTATGCTCAATATTTAAACTGCAAATTCTCTGTCTTAGTGTACAGCAAAGTTCTAATTATTATAATGTATTATCATTATGCTATAATATTTATACTGCAAATTTGGTGTCCTAGTGTACTGCAACTTTCTAATTGTTACAATGTATTATCATTATGCTTAATATTTATAATGCAAATTTTGAGTCCTAGTGTACAGAAAATGTCTAGTTTTTACAATGTGTTATTGTTATGCTTAATTCTGTGTATACAGCAACTAAAATGCAAATTCTGTGTTCTAGTGTATGACAACATTCCATTTATTTATTCTTAATATTTAGAATGCAAATTCTGTGTCCTAGTGTACATCAACTTTCTAAACATTCCAATCATCATGCTAAATATTTATATTGTAAATTATGTGTCCTAGCGTACAGCCACTTTCTAATTGTTACAGTGTATTATCGGGGTATCATTATAATTAATATTTATGATGCAAATTCTGACAGCAATTTTCTAATTATTACTATGTATTATCATTATTCTTATGCAAATTCTGTGTTGTAGTGTACAGCAGCTATCTAAATATTACAATTTATTATCATTATTTATAATGCAAATTCTGACAGCAACTTTCTAATTACAAAGTATATAAAGTTCGTTAATTATGTAGACAAATCCAATCTTTTACTCACGGTTAGACAGTTTCGTCAACCAGGTCGGTTGACTTCTTTACACTATGAAATTTTGTCAATGAAAAAAGCACTGAAAAGCAAACACTGAAATGACCAGAACAAAAGAAAGTCAACTCTGAAATTGTGTTTCAGAAGTATTTCAGTGTATTTTCAGTATTTTGATACTTGCTATAATGAGCAATGATTCAGAGGATAAATTTACATAACAATAGCACTGGCCAGCTCATTTCAGTGTGATTAAATCAATTTCAGTGGGATCATGGAAGAAAGAGATAAGAAGGAACCACAACGAACGCATTCACTTTGTCCACTCCCTTTACCGACATTTAATTGACATTGTTATTCATGAGGATTTACTTTGATCAATACCCCGCGTTAAATAGGTGATTGGTATTGTATTCCATGCATTTGCATGTCTTCTGGAGCGTGTCTGAAGGATGATTTGAACTAATGACCTTCCGTGCAAGCACCCTATATGATTTTCTCTGGTGACGTGATCATCGGTCATTGATGGCCTACATCTTTTTCTTCCATTTTGCCCAATTTTCCCGAACTTTGATGACTTTTTTCTCAGAGTTGGCAGTCTTTGGCACTGAAACGAGTTAGCTAGTTACGATTATACACATATAAACTATTAATTTATCCAGGTTTCATGTACCGGACTCAACCGGAACATTGTGGATTATTTAAGAACATTTTACATCTATTTTTCATCGAAAAAGTCACCAAAATCTTACCTTATTTGCTAAAGATGAAACTCAGCAAAAAAACGGCCGATTTTGATGACCTTTTCGATGTTTTATAGGACATTTTCTACACAACACGATCAAGAAAACAGTTTGACTGTAGATCTCAAAACAAAGCTACTATACATGTTCAGAGCATCAGTGAAATTCCATAATCGTACTTCTGGGTAGCGTTTGTTTGTTCGTGGATGGGTTTGTTATAAATTTTTTCCAGTCATGATTTCGCCAAGCATCGATCGCGGTAAATGGATCATACATGAAAGGAAGTACCATTGATAGCTTTTCTTTTCATGCGTCAATAGATAAGCGGATTAAAACTTGGCCGATCGAAGTCGTTGTGGTTCCTTCTCATCTCTTTCTTCCATGGTGGGATTAAAGAAACGCCACTGCCACGGTTGTGAACAATTTCATTGTGATTTACCAAGAGGTCAATTCTTTTCAGTAGATTTTCAGTGTGATTTGCCCCAGGTTAAAGTTTTCAGAGATATTTCAGTGAAAATGAGCATTATTCTCATTTGCATAACTGCATAACAAAGGGTTTGTTTTCAGTGTGATTTTTCACACTGAATTTCTTTTCAGCATGTTTTCAGAGTTGAGGTAAATATCAGTGTGATTTTCATTGTCAAAATTTCATAGTGTTAGTAATGCGATGATCCGCCTACACTCCCGCGAAATTTCTCATTCCTCGGGTGCACAGTTCTTAACAGCGGATCATACATGCATAAATCGGCCATTACAGACCACGTTGCTCAAGAGAATCATGTCATCAATTGGGAGGGGGCAAGCATAATTGACAAGGACACTAACAAGCAAACCAGATGGATACTCGAAGCACTTTGGATCAGAAAGAGGGGCACCCAGACTATCAACCGTGATGAGGGCATCTATTCTCTAAATCACATGTATGATACGCTGTTAAGAACTGTGCACCCTAGGAATGAGAAACTTTGCGGGAGTGTAGGTGGATCGTTGCATTACTGAAGAAGTCAACCGACCTGTTTGACGAAACTGTCTAACCGTGAGTAGAAAATTGGATTTGTCTACATAATTAACGAACTTTATGAGTTTATACAATCCTGATGAATCTATTCCAAGATACAAAGTATATGTTTTCACTCTAAGACACATCTGTGAATCTCAAATACTACTCTTCATCTTATGTTTATTGGTATGTTCGTTCATGTTAGTGCACAAATAAATTGAGATTTAGTGTGAACTTTAATTGATGTTTTATATTTGTTTGTTGTTTTTTTCCAGCAAACGGACAAAGTAACCTTTCCATCTGACCTACCCATGACCCCTGGTATGTTGAAACGTGGTTTGACCTGCACTACAGAGAAAGATCTACGTAATTTGACACTATCACCTTTACCCTTTGGTGAGGTCAAAGTTGAAAAGGTCACCAAGCCGGAGCCACTTCCAGCTATTGGAACAAATCATCAACAACCTACTCCTAGATGATAGCATAGACTGCAGCTATATATAACAACACAATGAAAACATTGCTATTATTTATTCAAGGGGGTACTCAAGTTTGGGCAGGGAGTTGCTACTGAGAATTGAAAGTGGACCCATTTTCTAAGAAATTTGGACCATTGCTATACCAATGTGTAAATCTAACACAAATTTTACAACTTTTCCCCACATTTTCTGCAAAATTTGTCCTATGATCATCGATATACCAAATGACCGAACATGAGACCTATGTTTGTGGCGTAGTACACAGAGTGCCATTATACACAATCAATGTACTCTGCATACTTTTCTGACAGCTTTTCTGATTGGCTGCTTTGATATAGGAGTGTATGAAATGATATTAATAGTGTGTATTGCCAAAAAGCCACAATGTATTATATAATAATATATATTCATAACAAAATAATGAATATTCTCAGTCATCCAGTCGTTAAAATCACAAAGTTTTGAATTAAATCAAATACTGGAACTTACATTTTTTGCAACTTGCTACGTTGCGTCTGAAACCATCAGACTTCATCAGGCAACTGACCCGCTGGGCTGGTCATGTGACACTTTGAGACGGCTAGGGATCGTCTTGATGGCCCGGTCCCATGCGTGAGATAAGTTGTGTCTCAGTCCCCCTTTCTTGTTAAGTGATGGCTGCTCTACTCTCTCCCAGATGGCTTCCTTGATGCCTCTCCTATGCCACTGTTCCTCCTTATCGAGAATCACTGCGTCCTCGGTGTCAATATTATGACCAGTGTCTTTAAGGTGAAGGTACACGGCGGAGTTCTGGGCCCAGTTCAAACTTTTAAAGAAAATTTTGTGTTATTTTGTAAAGTGAAGTGATGAAAGTGACGGTTATGAATGAGGTTAATAACTTTGCATTGGTAATATGTTGGGCATTGTGAAAAATCTAAACATTTTGCTTTGGACCTCGGAATATTCCTTGGTTCCAAAGGAAAAATGTTTAGATTTTTCACAATGCCCTCCAAATAACTGATGCACAGTTACTAACATCTAAATAATAATATGTATTTTAAATGCCATATGCTGGATCTGGGATGAGATTCTCAAGCATCAACCAATTCCAGGGTGAATTACAGAGATCATAAAATAGGTAAAACAAACAAAATGCATTTATAAAGGTGCTACAAATTAAAAGATAGGTATGCAGTGTGGCATTAAAGCACTAATATATTGGCAAATAAATATTTCCGTCGGTACATTATTTACAAGTTGTGCCCCCTGGTTCCGTAATCCTGGCTACTCCACTGATGGTAGTGAATTCCTTTCTTAAGGGGCTGATACTGAGAAAAAACTATGTTGATCTAGTCCTATGTGCCACACTAGGTAGCTAGAACATAGAGTGCGTTGGAGTGTATTGGGTGAGTAGGTCATATCAATGTATTGTGGAAAAAGATCCACACTGACAGCCAGTGAAGACTGCGGACAATAGGCTGGATGGTCATGCTTCCGTGTACCAACCACTAGATGAGCAGCAGCATTTTGAATGCGCTAGAGCTTGCTGATCTCAATCTCGAGTAAGCCGTAAAGCAAGCTGTTGCAGCTATCCAGGATATCAAGTTGCTTGATAGGCACACAGTCTAGGAATATGCATTATAATTTGGAAGCTGTTGACAGTGGTACATGAGTGAATGGATAAAGACCGGCCACCAGTCTTGCATGATTTAATGGGATCATGAAACAAATTGTATCTTGAGGAAAACATCTTGACAACATGGAAAATGATATTTTCTGAACCACAGGTCAATTTTGACTGCTTTTCTAGTGGGCGTGTGTATGTATGAATGTTGATATGAAAAGCATGAGTAGAAACAAAGAATTGAAGGTTTACTTTGTAATCATTTTTGTATAGTATGAAAATAAACAACTGAAAAATAATGAAGCTTGATTGTTGAGTTTTCTAATGATATGCCCCCTCTCTCTCTCCTGCTCCACTAGACTGTCTACCAACCTTGAGTTTTGGAACTTGATTGATACTGTAGGGGGGGTGTACATGACTCTTTCAGAAATTTACTTTGCATTTTTATGTTATATATGCCAGGATCTTAAAAAAAGTCTGGGTAAGAAATTCAGAAGTACAAATAAAGATGGCATCCAAAATGGCCGCCAAATAAGGGTTTTCCATTAAAACACACTTTAGCAACATACAAAATGATCTGATGTTGAAAACAATATGTTACAGCTATGTTGAGAAAGTAAACTATAGGATATAGCTATAGAAAGTTAACTAGGCTACAGCTTTGTAGGCCTACTCCCCCACCCCATCACACCTTATTTCATTTGGCTCACGGGTCGGAAATATTAATTTTGTAGATAATTTTATCGCTATATTTTTATTTACTTATTACGGTTAACTGGAAATAGCCTATTTGGCGGCCATTTTGAATTGGAAAGATACAAATGAAACAATTACTTCCAAATTGATTAGAAACATTCATTATACCATCTTTAATTGTACTGGATCTGAATTTCTTACCCAAACCTTTTTGAGGGTCTTGGCATATTATGGTTAAATATTGGGTGGGTACCAGCTTATTTGATGCAGTATGATCTCCTGAACACCTTTTTCATCCAAATCGGCCGAAGAATGATATTTTTTCCGGCCAAAACAATTTTGGAAAGGGGGTTCTGTTGGAGGTCTGAAAATCATTATGTTCACCAACAACCATTATATGCCAGCTATGTTAAAGTTGGTACATGTATTGATTTGTAGTGTAATATCACTAATTTTAAATTGGCTCGCTATCACTAAATTAAAAACAGGCAAAATATACACAACATCCAATGAGAGACCTGCAAATAGATTCATCAGGATTGTCCATTAAAACTATAATAAAATGTTCTCAAACAAATCCAAATAAAGGTGATGTTAACATACCTCAATGACGTTTCGTGCTGTAACACAACACTTTCTCAATTTGAATGACCAGCTTATACCAACAACGTTTTGGCACTGCAATGGGTTCCCCAGTCAGCCCAATAGTAGCGAATTTGTACATGGAGTGGCTCGAGCAAGAAGCACTCGTCACAGCCCCCCTTGACAAAACCGAGGCTATGGAAACGCTATGTGGACGATGTGTTGGAGATACAGTTAATAAAGGATCCGCAGAACCCCTCCCTGAGCATTTAAATCAAATCGACAAAACCGGCAATATTAATTTTACATTTGAAACGGAGGAAGATCAGCAAATCCCATTCTTGGATACGCTAATTGTCAGGAAATCAGACGGGACACTCAAACTGTTAGTATATAGAAAGAAGACACATTTCCAATCACACCATTCCATACAACACCAACTTAGTGTTATCCGGACTCTCATGCATGGACAGAAAAGATAAAGTAGTCACCGAGGAAAAAGACAGAGAGCTGGAGGAGTCAAAAATAAAGGAAGCCCTTTCGCGTTGCGGCTACCCGGAGTGGGCCTTTAAAACGGTTCAGGAGCCTAGTAAGCCAAAAGTCAATGACCAATCTCAAACCACCAAAAGTCGTGGCTTGTGTGCCTCCCTTATAAGCAGGGCTTGTCGGAAAAGACTACTAGTAGAAGAATTTTCAAGAAACACGGCTACCAAGCGAACTTTAAACCACATAAAACGCTTAGAAATCACCTGGTGCATCCAAAAGATAAACGGGATACCAAAACAACTGCAGATTGCGTGTATGAAATTCCCTGCCTAGGTTGCCCAAAATCCTATATCGGCGAGACTTCCAGACTTTTCGGTACAAGAATGAAAGAACATAAAACTGAATCGGACCTGGCATCAGAAAAACCATATACCAGGGCCCAAAGAAAAACATCTGTCGCAAGCGCCCCTAAGAAATCCGCTCTCACGGACCATGTCGCTGAGGACAATCACGTGATAGGCTAGGACGAAGCCAAAATAAGAGACATTGAAACTAACAGAAAAAGGAGACACATCAAAGAATCAATATGGATAAGGAAGAGGGGGCAGGCTAATACTCTCAACAGGGATTGTGGGAACTACTTCCTTCCGCACATCTATGATCAGTTATTGACAGCGCCACCTACGTCAGCTACCAACAGGAAGCAGCCCGGTCAAAGCTGGTCATTCAATTTGAGAAAGTGCTGTGTTACAGCACGAAACGTCATTGAGGTATGTTAACATCACCTTTATTTGGATTTGTTTGAGAACATTTTAATATAATCCAATGAGAGAGTAACACAAAACATATGAACAAAGTTAAAAACCCGACGTTTAGAAAAGACAAAACTTTTCTTTTTAAGGGATAAAATAAGAGACCTGCTCTCAATGTAGTGGGGACCCGCTCTGATCTATGTAATCAATATCACTAATCTTTAAATAAGGTATGCTATCACTAAAAAAATAAAGGCCTGCTATCACTAATTTATTGAAGGTTCACTATCTCTAAGGTTGGCTACGACTTTTTTAAGGTTCGCTATATACCTAAGGTTCGCTATCACTAAATTGTAATTAAGGTTCGCTATCACTAATTGAGGTTTGCTATCTCTAAGGTTCGCTATCACTCATTTTGTTTAGGTTCGCTATCCCTAATGTAAGGTTCGCTATCACTAAGGTTCGCTATCACTAATTTAAAAGGCCCGCTATCATCCTCTAATTTTGAATCAGGTTCGCTAATTTAAAATAAGACCCGGTATCTCCAAATTTTAATATTAAAGGTTCACTATCTCTAATTTTAAACAAGGCCCATAATCTCTAATTTTAATTAAGACAATAATGCTAGCTATCTCTAATTTTTTTTAAAGGCTCACTATCTCTAATTTGAAATACGCGTTGATTTTGAAATTTGTTTAGTCCAAGTGAAAAATGGTGAAATCAAAATGGAAATTCTGACCAAACTATACATTATAAGTTGTATACTCTATGACCATGGATTCATTGAGTCATTTCATCTTTTTTTTTTAAAGGTAGTCATATAGAGTTAGGGCATTTTGGGCCACATGGTCAGTCGGTTTAATGTATTAGACTATTACCAATTTTTTGCTGTGCACATTTTGTTAAACAATATCTGCATATAATTTGAAGGTAAAATAAAATAGTACCATAACATTCTAAGACTGTAAACATGAGTTATTAAGGATTTTGGAGATTTTGGCCGCCATCTTGGATTCAAAAAAAATCGAAGTGGCCCGTGGGCTTTTTGATCCCTTTAACCAAGCAAGCATATGTGCCAAGTATGGTTCTGGTATGAGAAAGTGTTTTTCCTGGGATGGACCTGCCTAACATTTGCAGTAACAGACTAACTGACATGACACAACAGCATTGATGTGTTGATGTGAGCAATAGTCAAGCAGCAAACTAAATTTTCCCAAGTAACATATTTATACATGTTTACAAAAATCCAGATGCAGCATATGGCGACCATCTTGTTTTTCAAAATGGCGGCCATTTTTTCAATAATTTTCCAATATATTTTAAACTGACCCTTCCCATTGTGAATTTATTGATACAATAGCAATTGTTTTAGGCCCAGGTTATTATTTATGACATGTATGCACTAATATTGACGATTTTGATATTCAAAATGGCCGCCAAAAATTCAAAATGGCCGCCAAATTCAACTTATTTCCTTTATACATACAATGAGCATTATAAAATATAAGTTTAAGCAAGTAACATGTTAGTTAATATACCAACAGATACACAAACTCCATACTACACTGCAAATACACACCACCACGAATGGTCGCTGGTTAGCTGACGACAACACAGCCATGATTGGGCTCCTGTTTCATTTTCGTTTTGTGTCGTTTTTGATTGTGTTAGCCAACTATAGGCCTATTTTACACCAAAATAATCGTGAGTACCTAGAGAACAATTTAAACAACTTTAATGAGCAGAACTTGACTTTTGTGGCTCATACAGAGAGCGGGAACTTTGAACATGAATCGGGACATGAATACTGCAACGATATCCATAACGCTAATAGGCCTAATAGTAACACCATTGAGCATCGGACTATTGATTGCAATGACCTCGGTGTTGTGTATGGTCATTAGAGTCACGCGGTAGCCGTGACCAGCAAGTTTTAAAAAAAAAGACTGATAAAGAAGACTAATAACAGATGCTCCCGCGAGACTATATTAGAGTCACGCGGTAGCCGTGACCAGCAAGTTTTGAAAAAAAAAAAGACTGATAAAGAAGACTAATAACAGATGCTCCCGCGAGACTATATTTACACCTATTAGAGTCACGCGGTAGCCGTGACCAGCAAGTTTTGAAAAAAAAAGACTGATAAAGAAGACTAATAACAGATGCTCCCGCGAGACTATATTTACACCTAACATTAAAACACTTGACTTCTATTGTTCGATGTTATTTTTCGCTGGGTACAAAATGTATCTAAAACCATGCTAAATGTTATTTACAGTCCCAGGTGTAATATCTTGACAACCCATTAATTCCAAAAGGGCCACCAATCCTACAGTCAATCATTGTTCGTAATAAACAAATATTTTTGCTTCCATTTCACGCGGTATTTCATAGCGAAAATTAGTTGCAAATCATACTGATCCAGAATTTTTAGACACTGCTACAGGTCTACCTGGTTATCACCTTCACACTACTTTTTCAGATTCACTTCCAAATATACCCTAGCAGTTTCTGAGATACCCTACATACAAATTCTGAGCCCCATTTGCCAAAAAATCAAGTTTTTCATAATTCTTTTGTTCTTATCGGACGACGCATCCATTTATATAATAAATGCTGTATTTCGACACAGCAACTTACAGCAGAGGTCCGTGGCCTATTTTGGTTAGAGCGCTTGACTCCAGATACGCTATACCGAGTTCGAACCGGAGTTCGAAACCAGGTGACCAACTGATTTCTTTTTTCAATGTTTTATAAACAATTTATTGTCATTAATCAAGAATAACATAATTTTAAACATCCAGTGCTATTCGCTACTTGCACGGTTCCGCCATTATGCACTATGTGCGGGAGAGCCTCGAACTGGCAGCATACATGAATGGGAATTGAACTAGTCATAACGTTCTGTGTAAGGTTACATAATTCTTCCTTTCATGTATGCTGCCAGTTCGAGGCTCTCCCTGCACATAGTGCATAATGGCGGAACCGTGCAAGTAGCGAATTGTGATATTTTTTTTTTTATTAAAGCAAGTTGTTTGATTCTCAGGGAAATTGTTTATTGTGTTAAGGGCCTATTTAAAAACACAGCATAGTGTGATACAACACCATCAAGGATCAAAAGAAATCTGAATAACACAAGAAACTAGATCAGGTATTATAGGGTATGCAATACGACGTTACTCATTGTTATTCTCATTTAAATATATTTTGTCCTACCACGGGCAAATTCGCATGATAATAGGACAATAAAACATGATTGTGATATGAGACCTGACTCTCTGTCATCTTCAGCTATCATAGAACATGACAATTGTCATACCGTCCCGGTAGGTTGATTACAAACACTCTGTAGGTGTGGAAAATTGTTCCGCTAGTATGGAAGGCCAGCAGGAAAAAAAATCCAAATAACATTTATCAAGCATATATAGTACGGAAGCGTCTATGTGACACAACTTGACAAGATAATTTATTATCAGCATTATGTCAACATGACGATATAAAATATCTCGCCAAGACAACTGAACAAACAAGTCAACATGGCAAGATAAATTATCATGCTACCAAAAATGGATGTCGTCTTCGCGAAATAAATTATTATGCCAAGTCAATTTAGCAACAAATTAATGTCTACATAGCAGGATATTTTGTCACGTCCAGTTGACTTAAAAACAATATAAGTCAACATGGTAAGATAAATTATCATACCAAGGAATAGTAATTTTGACACCGTATAATTTTAAATTATTGAAAAGCATCCTCGGGATGTAGAGGAGGGGGCGGCCCGAAATTAAAGGGAAAATTACATCTCAAAAGACCGCCGACAACCGCCGCTCAATAGGGATATCCAACTAGAATGCCCCGCAGGGCTACAAAGAACCACAAACCGCGAAATTTGGATATCCAGCTAGATTGCCCCGCAGGACTCAGGAACCACAAATCTTGAAATATGGATATCCTACAAATTAAAACCACAAAACGCGAAAAACCGCCAACAACTGCCGCGCAATAGAAATATTCAACTATATTGCGCCGCAGGGCTACAAAGAACCCCAAACCGCGAAATTTGGATATCCAACTAGATTGCCCCGCAGGGCTATAAAGAACCACACACCGTGAAATATGGATGTCCAACAAGTTTTAACTATAAATTAGCCCTCGATAGAGGGCAAGGCTTGAAGGATTACTGAAATTATAACCACGAACCAAGGAAGTTGCCTTAACAAGCAATATAAGTCAACATGGTAAGATAAATTATCATACCAAGTAGCCTAATACTAATTTTTGACACCGTATAATTCAAATTATCGAAAAGCATCCTCGGGATGTAGAGGAGGGGGCGGCCCGAAATTAAAGGGAAAATTCAAACCACAAATCTCAAAAGACCGCCGACAACCGCCGCTCAATAGAGATATCCAACTAGAATGCCCGCAGGGCTACAAAGAACCACAAACCGCGAAATTTGGATAATCAGCTAGATTTCCCCGCAGGACTCAGGAACCACAAATCTTGAAATATGGATATCCTACAAATTAAAACCACAAACCGCGAAAAACTGCCAACAACTGCCGCTCAATAGAAATATCCATCTAGATTGCCCCGCAGGGCTACAAAGAACCACAAACCGCGAAATTTGGATATCAAACTAGATTACCCGCAGGGCTATAAAGAACCACTCACCGCGAAATATCCATCTAGATTGCCCCGCAGGACTCAGGAACTACAAATCTTGAAATATGGATATCCTACAAATTAAAACCACAAACCGCGAAAAACCGCCAACAACTGCCGCTCAATAGAAGTATCCAACTAGATTGGCCCGCAGGGCTACAAAGAACCACAAACCGCGAAATTTGGATATCCAACTAGATTGCCCCGCAGGGCTATAAAGAACCACTCACCGCGAAATATGGATGTCCAACAAGTTGTAACTATAAATTAGCCCTCGATAGATGGCAAGGCTTGAAGGATAAGGAAAATTATAACCAAGAACCGCGAAAGACCTCCAACAACCGCCGCTCAATAGAGATATCCAACTAGATTGCCTGCAGGGCTACAAAGAACCACAAACGGCGAAAATTGGATATCCAATTAGATTGCCCCGCAGGGCTACAAAGAACCACACACCGCGAAATATGGATATATAACAAGCTTAAACAATAAATTAGCCCCGATAGAGGACAGGGCTTGAAGAATAAAGGAATACCACGAACCGCGAAAGACCGCCAACAACCGCCGCTCAATAGAGATATCCAACTAGATTGCCTGCAGGGCTACAAAGAACCACAAACGGCGAAATTTGGATATCCAACTAGATTACCCCAGAGCTACAAAGAACCACGTACATTTTAGTTATAGGTCTAGCTGCATACTCGTATTTTTTATTGTCATAAATCAAGGATAATATTATTCAAACTTCTATTTTTCGCTTTATTCGTCTTATGGAGTACTTCGTAACCGGATGACTTTTCAAGCTTGGAGCTACTCGGCTTCATTCATATAAAAAGAAAGGAAATCTACCAAAAAAACGTTGACAACGTAAAGAAAGCAGCAAGTTCAAAAAGCCCCACCTCGGCTCACTTTTTGAAACTTGGTCCCATTTTGAACATCAACAGCAAAATCGGCGTTTTTATTTTATTTTTTTTAAACAAAATACAGCGTTTCCAACAAGTTATAACGTTTTAATAATAGCATGACTGGCATTATATGCCTACTTGTTATTCATTTAATTCGATCATTAATCATGAAATTAATATTATAAAACAAAACATATAGGATGTTGGCTTACCATGCAAGAGCAAGATTATAACCTTTCTGATCTTACAAATTAATATCGCATCGGCACGTTAAGGACACATAACACATCTGGAAATGCTTGAAGTTGATAATATTATGATCCATGATGCAGTCATGTCTACAGTAGAATTCATCTCGACCTTTGCAGGACTTAAACCCCATTAAAAGCTATTAAACCAAGATAACACTCATTGAAGCAGCTCAACTGATTAAATCAGATCTTCTCTGGTTGTGTACAAGTGTCTGTTTTCAATGTGCGACATCGCAATAAAGCTGGTATTACAGCTTCAGTTGGGTAACCGATTATAAAGGAAACGAAAGGAAACAATGGTATGTGTACCATTGTTCACGAAATGACACAAAGACCTGCTTTTTGTTAACCAGCATTCTTCAAAATGAGCAACATAATGATTGTTGACTTAACACGCTTTGGAAATAATTTCTTCATATTTTTGGTGTTATCTGTCGTTTACATATCCTTCCTAAAATACAAAAGTGCGACCTTCTCCAAACATCTAAATTAGCTAAAAATTTAGGTCATGTTACTTAACTTTATTTTCTAGAATCTATTTAGAATAATTTAAATGTAGCTTTTACCGCTTTTTGTGGCATCCTTCAGAAGTGAGCGGTCCGATACCAATATTTTCGGTCAAATCTCCATTCAATTAACACGGGGAGTTGGCTAGCTATGCCTTGCCCTCACTCATATTTTACAAAAGTGCGACCATTTCTGAACATCTAACCTAGCTGTAATTTTAGGTCATGTTAGAGAAATATATTTGCTAGAAGTTTTGGAGAATAAATAAAATATTGGCTGGTTATTTTTCACACAGTGATGTTAACTAGGCAAGTGTCCATTCTCCCAACATACATCATTTGTTGAGGTCACACGTCAATGGTGAGAGCACTGTGTATTGTGTATAGGAAAACGGACAGTAACTGCAGTATGCAAGTTTAAATCAGTCCCAGGAAATCAGTACGTTTTACAAATGGGACCAAGTTTCAAAAAGTGAGCCGAGGTGGGGCTTTTTGAACTTGCTGCTTTCTTTACGTTGTCAACGTTTTTTTGGTAGATTTACACCTAACATTAAAACACTTGACTTCTATTGTTCGATGTTATTTTTCGCTGGGTACAAAATGTATCTAAAACCATGCTAAATGTTATTTACAGTCCCAGGTGTAATATCGTGACAACTCATTAATTCCAAAAGGGCCACCAATCCTACCGTCAATCATTGTTCGTAATAAACAAATATTTTTTGCTTCCATTTCACGCGGTATTTCATAGCGAAAATTAGTTGCAAATCATACTGATCCAGAATTTGTGGACACTGCTACAGGTCTACCTGGTTATCACCTTCACACTACTTTTTCAGATTCACTTCCAAATATACCCTAGCAGTTTCCTGGATACCCTACATACAAATTCTGAGCCACATTCGCCAAAAAATCAAGTTTTTCACAATTTTTTTGTTCTTATCGGACGACGCATCCATTTATATAATAAATGCTGTATTTCGACACAGTAATTTACAGCAGAGGCACGTGGCCTAATGGTTAGGGCGCTTGACTCCAGATACGCTATCCCGAGTTCGAAACCCGGTGACCAACTGATTTTTTTTCAATGTTTTATTAAACAATATATTGTCATTAATCAAGGATAATATAATTTTAAACATCCAGTGCTATTGTGATATTATTTTTTTATTAAAGCAAGTTGTGTGATTCTCAGGAAAATTGTTTATTGTGTTAAAGCCTATTTAAAAAACACAGCATAGTGTGATACAACACCATCAAGGATCACAAGAAATGTGAATAACACAAGAAACTAGATCAGGTATTATAGGGTATGCAATACGACGTTACTCATTGTTATTCTCATTTAAATATATTTTGTCCTACCACGGGCAAATTCGCATGATAATAGGACAATAAAACATGATTGTGATATGTATGAATGGTTGTTGAACCGATTCAGAGACCTGACTCTCTGTCATCTTCAGCTATCGTAGAACATGACAATTGTCATACCGTCCCGGTAGGTTGATTACAAACACTCTGTAGGTGTGGAAAATTGTTCCGCTAGTATGGAACGCCAGCAGGAAAAAAATATCCAAATAACATTTATCAAGCATATATAGTACGAAAGCGTCTATGTGACACAACTTGACAAGATAATTATCTTGCCATGTCGACTTATCAGCATTATGTCAACATGACGATATAAAATATCTCGCCAAGACAACTGAATAAGCAAGTCAACATGGCAAGATAAATTATCATGCTAAGTCGACATGATGTCGTTTTCGCGAAATAAATTATTATGCCAAGTCAATTTAGCAACAAATTAATGTCTACATAGCAGGATATTTTGTCCCGTCCAGTTGACTTAACAAACAATATAAGTCAATATGGTAAGATAAATTATCATAACAAGGAATAGTAATTTTTGACACCGCATTTAAATTATTGAAAAGCATCCTCGGGATGTAGAGGAGGGGCGGCCCGAAATTAAAGGGAAAATTAAATCTCAAAAGACCGCCGACAACCGCCGCTTAATAGGGATATCCAACAAGATTGCCCCGCAGGGCTACAAAGAACCACAAACCGCGAAATTTGGATATCCAGCTAGTTTGCCCCGCAGGACTCAGGAACCACAAATCTTGAAATATGGATATCCTACAAATTAAATCCACAAACCGCGAAAAACCGCCAACAACTGCCGCTCAATAGAAATATTCAACTAATTGCCCGCAGGGCTACAAAGAACCACAAACCGCGAAATTTGGATATCCAACTAGATTGTCCCGCAGGGCTATAAAGAACCATACACCGCGAAATATGGATGTCCAACAAGTTTTAACTATAAATTAGCCCTCGATAGAGGGCAAAGCTTGAAGGATTAGGGAAATTATAACCACGAACCGCAAAAGTTGCCTTAACAAACAATATAAGTCAACATGGTAAGATAAATTATCATACCAAGTAATAGTTATTTTTGACACCGTATAATTTAAATTATTGAAAAGCATCATCGGGATGTAGAGGAGGGGGCGGCCCGAAATTAAAGGGAAAATTAAAACCACAAATCTCAAAAGACCGCCGACAACCGCCGCTCAATAGGGATATCCAACTAGATTCCCCGCAGGGCTACAAAGAACCACAAACCGCGAAATTTGGATATCCAGCTAGATTGCCCCGCAGGACTCAGGAACCACAAATCTTGAAATATGGATATCCTACAAATTAAAACCACAAACCGCGAAAAACCGCCAACAACTGCCGCTCAATAGAAATATCCAACTAGATTGCCCGCAGGGCTATAAAGAACCACACGCCGCGAAATATTGATGTCCAACAAGTTTTAACTATAAATTAGCCCTCGATAGAGGGCAAGGCTTGAAGGATAAGGAAAATTATAACCACGAACCGCGAAAGACCTCCAACAACCACCTCAATATAGATATCCAACTAGATTGCCTGCAGGGCTACAAAGAACCACAAACGGCGAAATATGGATATCCAACAAGCTTAAACAATAAATTAGCCCCGATAGAGGACAGGGCTTGAAGAATAAAGGAATACCACGAACCGCGAAAGACCGCCAACAACCGCCGCTCAATAGAGATATCCAACTAGATTGCCTGCAGGGCTACAAAGAACCATAAACGGCGAAATTTGGATATGCAACTAGATTGGCCCAGGGCTACAAAGAACCACGTACATTTTAGTTATAGGTATATCTACATATACTCGTATTTTTTATTGTCATAAATCAAGGATAATATTATTCAAACTTCTATTTTTCGCTTTATTCGTCTTATGGAGTACTTCGTAACCGGATGACTTTTCAAGCTTGGAGCTACTCGGCTTCATTCATAAAAAGAAAGGAAATCTACCAAAAAATCGTTGACAACGTAAAGAAAGCAGCAAGTTTAAAAAGCCCCACCTCGGCTCACTTTTTGAAACTTGGTCCCATTTTGAACATCAACAGCAAAATCGGCGTTTTTATTTTATCAAAATACAGCGTTTCCAACAAGTTATAACGTTTTAATAATAGCATGACTGGCATTAATATGCCTACTTGTTATTCATTTAATTCGATCATTAATCATGAAATTAATATTATACATGTAAAACAAAACATATATAGGATGTTGGCTTACCATGCAAGAGCAAGATTATAACCTTTCTGATCTTACAAATTAATATCGCATCGGCACATTAAAGACACATAACACATCTGGAAATGTTTGAAGTTGATAATATTATGATAAAGTTTAAATCAGTCCCATGCCCAGGAAATCAGTACGTTTTACAAATGTGACCGTACAGCACGAATGAGCCGTAAATGTCCTCAATTGTATTCCGAGTTACAGTGTAAAATGGGCATGAAGGTCGTATTCATAGGTACCTCAATTTGGTGCTACGTGTACCTCATTTAATGAGATACACGTAGCACCAAATTGAAATACCTATGAATATGACCTTCATGCCCATTTTATACTGTAACTCAGAATACAATTGAGGACATTTACGGCTCATTCGTGCTGTACGGTCACAAATGGGACGAAGTTTCAAAAAATGAGCCGAGGTGGGGCTTTTTAAACTTGCTGCTTTCTTTACGTTGTCAACGTTTTTTTGGTAGATTCATCACTTACGGCTAATAATGGTCAATCACCCGTACTAAATAGTGACCACAGTACGGAGTATCGCTATTCTCGCAATGAGCTGTTAGACTTTAGATATCATAATGCAAGTCTCACTGAGCCCAATGTTGACCTTAATTGGCTTAAAAGTATGAACGCCGACGTGGACGGAGAGGAGGCACGCACATCCACAGGCGTATTCCTGTTACCAATTCTTCAAGAAAGACTAAAGTATCGGATCACAGGGGAGACACTCTCTCCAATCTCACTGCTATTCCCAAACTTATTACACGTAAGGACAAATTTCCAACTGTTGTTGTTTGCAACCCAATGTCAGTTAACAACAAGATGGATGAATTTAGATCGTTCATTCATGATCACTCTGTTGATATTGCATGTATATCCGAAACATGGATCAAGCCAGATTCCTCGATAGATCACTTGCAAGTGGATAACTTTACTTTGTTTTCTAAACCGCGTGAAAATCGTATCCACGGAGGAGTTGCCCTGTATATTCGTGACTCACTGCATCCAAAAACTGTTGACATTCAGGTTCCAGACGAATTGGAGGTCGTGTGGATGCAAATAAGACCAGCATTCCTTCCACGATCTATAACATCTTTGTATTATTGTGCCGTTTATTCTCCACCTGATGATCCTCATGTTGATTTGTTGCTTGACCACTTGCAACAGTCTATAGATATCATCAGCACCAAATACCCTAATGCTGGTATCACGATTGCTGGTGATGTTAATCGCATTGACATTGAGCAATTAGCTGCTGGAGGTTTTGCACAAGTAGTAGACAAGCCTACCCGAGGTAATGCTATTCTAGACAAAATAGTTACCAATGTTTCCAAACAGTATGAAACTCCTGACACGTTTCCACCATTCGGGCGTAGTGATCATAATGTTGTTTTGTGGTAACCTCTTCCTAGTCTCACCAAACACAATGTCACCGTGAAGAAAACAATTAGACCCATGAAAGAATCCTCTGTTCGGGAATTTGGACAGTGGATTATTGCGCATGATTGGACCGAAGTTTACTCGGCTAATGATCCTCAGAGCAAGTGTAATGCTATGTATGAGACACTTAATACAGCTATCAGCGACCACTTTCCTACACGGACAGTAAAGCTTCATGTAGAAGATAGACCATGGATGACAGATGATATCAAAGCCCTGATCAATGAGAGACAAAAGCTGTTTGGCAAAGGTGATCCCCGGTGGAAATCAGTCAGAAATATGATCATCCGCAAAATTTCTGATGCTAAAAAAGACTACTATCACAACAGGATTCAAAATATGAAATCCGAAAACCCTGCTGCTTGGTATAGAGAGATCAAGTTTATTACTTCGGGCCAGAAGAGTTCGCCAACTATAGCTCCTCCACCTGGAGTTGACCCCACTAATGTTTCTGCGGTTGCTGACAGCATCAACCAGCATTTTGCTTCTATCACAAAAGACATAGATGTTTTGGAACGGTCTTCCCTACCAGTGTTTCTTCCAGCGCCGGATTCTTGTCCCACAATTTATGAATGGGACGTGTATGATCGTTTAAAGAACCTTAATCGTCGGAAAGCAGGGGTCCGGATGGCATTCCTGCGAACCTAATTCGCGAATTCGCCTACGAACTCAGCAAGCCGTTAGCTGATCTTCTCAATTGTTCTTACCAGAATGGTGTTGTCCCTATACAATGGAAAAAAGCTACTGTAATACCCTTGCCTAAAACTTCGCCGCCTTCGTGGGACAAACTGCGTCCGGGCTCATTAACTGACCATTTGGCGAAGTTAGCTGAGGGATTTGTCACCGAATGGATTATGTCGGATATTGAACACAATCTTGACCCAAATCAATTTGGTAACCGCAAGGGTGTTTCAACTTTACATTATCTTGTCAAACTGGTTAACAATTTGTGTTCTCATACGGACCAATTGAAATCAAAGTGTTCGGTTGTCATAACCGACTTCAGTAAGGCTTTTGACCTTATCAATCATAATATCGTCATAAAGGACCTTCTTAACTTGGCAACTCGTCCATCAGTGATCCATTGGGTGTGCAGTTTCTTAGAAGAACGAATGCAGTGTGTTCGTTATCAAAATCACAGTTCTGAGTTTGTTACCCTAAAAGGTGGTCTTCCGCAGGGTACCAAGTTTGGCCCTCTTGGTTTTCTGGCCAAATTTAATGAAGCTGTCCGCACAAATGTCACCGATGGCCGGGTTCTGAGTTTAAAGTATGTTGATGACATGACAATTTTTGAGAAAACCCGTATTGGTGATACTGAATCTTTGCAAAATGTTCTTGATGGTTTTTGTGACTGGGCAAAGCAAAATGATATGAAATTAAATCCTGACAAGTGTGTTAACATGAATGTTACCTTTATGAAGAACCCACCTGACAGTGAACCTGTCCAAATGTGTTCCGAGAATTTGGCAATTGTGGACAAAGTGAAAATTTTAGGTGTTACAATTTCTTCCGACTTGAAATGGGATCTTCATTTGTCTCAAGTTAAGCGTAAGGCTAGCAATAAATTGTACATGCTTAAAGTGCTTAAGAAATTCAGCCTTTCTGTTGATGATTTGATTACTATTTACAGGTGTTATGTGCGGCCTTTATTAGAGTATGCCGTACCTGTGTGGAATGCAGGAATAACTGAATCTCAGGTCTTAATGCTAGAGAGGGTGCAAAAAGAGCCCTCAGGATCATTCTTGGTCCAGATTATCTGTCGTATGACCATGCTCTTGAACTGTGCAACCTCACCAGCCTTCAGGAAAGGCGTAAAATGCTGTGTGTTAAATTTGACATGGATATGTACAAGTCAGATGAGTTCAGTGCCTGGTTGCCTTTAAAAGTCAAAGATAAAGTGCAATATTCTCTGAGAAATGCAAACCATTTTAACAAAATCAAGTGCAGAACCAATCGGTTTCAAAATAGTGCAATTCCTTATTTTGTCGATTTGCTCAATGAACTCATGTAATAATGTGCTCTAATTTTAATCATGTTGCTGGCTAACTGTTTTTATATTGATGTGTTTATTTTTTCAAATTCTTGATATTATCTTATTGTATTGTTGTATTGAAAGTATAGGGGGTGGGGTGGGAGAGTAGACTATGATATGTGAGTTTTGTTAGTGTGAGGACTCTGATTGTGTTATAATTCAGGATGTGTCTAGTGTCATGCTGAGTGGTGTGTGTGAGCAACTGTTGTGAGTGGTTATGTGCCCTTCCAGTGTGCTGTAAGTGGATTGTGTTGTGCAAATGTTGTGTGCTTGTGAGTAGTCTGGGTTGGATTTCTTGGGGTGGATTATTAACTTGTTTTGCTTTCGTATGGTTTGTGCTATAGGGTTTGCTGCAATATTTTGTTTATTTATTTTGTTGTTCACTTGCATTTTGTCATAATTCTTTATTGTGTATATTATATATGTCTTTTAATGTAAACTTTGCTGTAATTTAGCCTGCGGGCTACAATGCATTGTGTTAATAAACCATAAATGAATGAAAAATGAATGAATGAACCACACACCCACCCCCACATTCCAATGCTTACCTATAATTTTAATATGAAGTCACTCTCTATCAGATAACATTTTATTTAAAATAGTTCCTGAATTTAAAATCTGTAACTTCCACCTTAAATGTCTTCATGCCTCCTCATCTGGATATGATAATAATAATTATGTTCCCGCTAAGTTTGATGTACTGGGCCAGCCCATACTCGTTACTCATACCCGAACCCGTAATCCTAATCTTTACCCCGATCATCCCTAACTTGGTACCTAACTCATATTCCTGTAGGCCTACCCTGCTAAACGTACATCGTACTCTGATTATCTATACCCAATAACATGTATCCCGTACTAGTACCCGAATGTCCTACCCTTATACCCTCCTCGGTTCACATAATCCCATCTTTGGTACCGGTAACCCCACATCCGGTACCCTTATCTAATGCCCGGTACCCTTGCCCCTTTCATGGTACCCATTACCGCAACGCAGGGACCCTAACTCCATCTCCATTACCACTTACCTTATTCCCTGGGACCTCTAACACCAACTTTGGGACTTTTAAACTCCGTTCCTGGAACCTGGAACTCTCGCAAGACCCATACAGACCTGCCAACTGTCCCTCATTTTGAGGGACTGTCCCTCATTTGGGGTTTTCCAAAGTGAAAAAGAGGGACAGTCCTGCTTTCTGAAAATTTTAGTGATGGCAAATTTAAATGTAAGAACAGCAGAAAATGATGCAAATTTCACTTTAAAATTTTGCTATAGCATTATCTTTAGTCTATTGTGATAAATTTAGACTTGCAAAACCTTCCCTGAATTCTGAAAGTATTGCACACCTCAAGTCTTTGAATTTGCCGGTACCTGGTTTGTGTACATGTACAAAGTTTTGGCCTCAATGTCCCTCTTTCTTACTGCGCTAGGTTGGCAGGTCTGCCCATAACCCGTCCCTGGGATCCTAATCCCACCTTTGGTACTGTTTACCCTTAACCAATGCCCGGCACCCCTTACTCTGTTCTTGGTACCCATTTAATGGGCTACCCCAACCCTGGGACCCCTAATTCTATCACCATTACCCCTTACCCTATTCCCTGGAACCTCTAACACCAACTATGGGACTTTTAACTCTATTCCTGGAACCCGTAACTCCGTCCCCGAGACCCATGACCCATCCCTGGGACCCTAATCCCATCTTTGGCTCCAGTAACCCCACATCTGGTTCCCCATATTCAATGCCTTACACCCCTTACCCTGTTCCTGGTACTCATATCCCTAACCCTTGGCCTCCATCCCCATTACCCTATTTCCGGGGACCTCTAACACAAACTATGTGACCTTTAACTCAATTCATGGAACACCAAACTCCGTCCCTGAGACCCGGCCATGAAACATCACTGGGACCCTAATACCATCTTCGAAACCTGTTAGCCCACATCTGGTTCACCATACCCAATGCCCAGTACCCCTAACTCAATCCCCAGTCACCCATATCCTATCCCTTGGACCTCCAAACACGCGTCACGATCATGCGACCTCTAACCCCATTCCTGGACCCATGACCGGTCATCTCTGAAACCCCTAGCCCCTTCACTGGGACCCATAACCCGTTACCCTGTCCTCAGTACCCCTAGCCCTTCCTCAGTGCACCTAACGTTAACGCTGTCCTCGGTACCCATTATCCAAACCCTGGGACCCTTTACTCCATCCCAGTACCCTCACCCTATCCAATATTTTTCAAATTGACCCTTCCCATTGTGAATTTATTGGTACAGTAGGAATTGTTTTAGGTGCCCTAACACCAACCATGGGACTCTCCCCATTCCTGGAACCTCATCCCCCGACCCCTAACCCTGTCCTTGGTACCCCAAACCCCATTGCTGACACCCCTAATGTCACCCCTGGAACCTAGCACCTTCACCTGGATCCATAAACTGTTGTCCCTGGGACCTTCGGTACCCTTTTTACTAGTACTCTTTTATACCCCATCCCTGGTATCCCTAACTCCATCCCTAGAAACCATTAAAATTCCATCCCCGGGACCATTTCTGGGACCACTGGTACCTTTTACCCTGTTCTCAATACCCTTCATACCTCTCAATGTCTGACCAATGCCATGTCCTGGGGGGTCTTCCTGTTTGAAGGTGTACAGGAAGGTGCCACGGTTTTGGGGTACCTTTTTCAGCGATTTTGGTATATCGATGGGTGGGTTTTCAGTGAAGACCAGTGCAAACAACTGGGCACATTTGGGCAAAATTGTCCTTAAATGGTTCAAATTTTTTCGAAGAACCACGTACCCCCTGCTGCCATCTGCTTATGGATGTAGTACTACAGCCTATAGCACAAACTACTGCACCAACTGTTCTTGTATAAAGGATACCCGTATGAGCCAAGAAAAACATTTTCTGTGGCACTTTAAAATAATATACGAAATATACGGGGTGGGGGTGCATTAAGTATGGTATTTGTGTGTGTTATTATTTTAATATTCATGTCACGTTTCCAATCTCATATGTTACCAGATTGATGTAAGCTTATTGTATGTTTGAAAGAAATAAATTGATTTCGGTGGCCATTTTGAATTTTTGGCGGCCATTTTGAATTTGTAAATAATTAATATTGGTGCTACTGCATGCCAACATGACAAAACTACTATAACAAGCCTAAAACAATCACTACTGTGCCAATAAAATCACATTGGGAAGGGGCAGTTTGACAAATATTGAAATATTTTGCCAAAATGGGCTCCATTTTGAAAAACAAGATGGCCGCCTTCTGCTGCATCTGGATTTTTGTAAACATGTATAAATATGTTACTTGGGACCCAAACAACATGCTAGGATAGGTGGCACATTGTCTTCATCAAAAGGCCACGGGCCTTAAAAACTGGGTAGTTTGCTGTACAATGTGAACTTTCCTGTCTCAGGGTTGCCTCACAAAAATAACACTTGTACCCAACGAACACACCCCTACCCTGACATAGGCTAACACGGACACGCCCCG
This sequence comes from Amphiura filiformis, assembly GCF_039555335.1. Taxonomy (NCBI): domain Eukaryota; kingdom Metazoa; phylum Echinodermata; class Ophiuroidea; order Amphilepidida; family Amphiuridae; genus Amphiura; species Amphiura filiformis. The sequence continues at coordinate 13,855,752 of NC_092638.1, forward strand.
CGCTCCAACACTCTCTCACGTATAACTATTTTGTATTGACTTCTTATAGTCCAATAGATTGCCGTAACCAGTGTGCAAATCATGTTAAATTTGCCATATTTGACAGAGATATCTATACAGTACTTACAGAGCTAATCATTATAGGCTATGGAGCCACTTCAATAGGACATGTGCGAAAACTCATTGAACTTTGAACACGGAGGTTAAGTTCAAATTTGTTTAGCCTTGTTGTAACATTGGGACGTCATAGGTCGAAAGGCTCCACAGGGGGCGAAAATGAAAATTGCTCCAATTTTGATGACAATGATCTCAAACTCTTTGTTTTGCCATGAGAAATGTTTGCTGGTATCCTATTCCTCATGTCGAAGAACTGAACAAGACGTATAACATCGAAACCTCTATATTGTCTGTTTGTATGCTATAAATTTGTTCGTACTACTTTTATTAAGAGAACGACATGTAGTTGTCACACACTGTATTTTAAAGACATATTCTCTTAATGTACTTGTTCGTAACAGAATATATATTTTGAGAAATTTGCTACGGTTCTTTTACATACCCAAAAATGATATTTTCATATATTGAACCCAGTTACAGTTAAACATGACAATGTTTTTAATTTGGTCATGTAAAATCGTTAGTTTGTCGCTAAAATAATTTTGAGACACGTCAAAAATAAAATAAATGTTTTCCCCGTATTAAGGGATGGGTTTATATGTGTGTAAATGGAGGAGAAATGGGAGGATTTTGGCATGTTTGCTGTGATTGGTTGCCTAGCAATATTGATCACAAGTACACAATTGATGGTGCATATCAAGGACCAAACTCTATAGTTTTATATTTGAGCACGATCACTTCTGTAAGGTCATGGGAAATTATGTAAATCGGCTTTTATATTTGATGTTGCATATCGGCTCACGCACTTTTTTTTTGTACCCAGTATTTCACAAAGTCCCTGTACTCTGATGACCCTATGACCTTTTGCTGGTATGTTGAGCACTTTAAACAATTAATTATAGTACTTACCTCCTACTTTAGGAACATGCATATGCCTTAATGTATGTCGACCATGTCAACAACCCAGTGTAGTTTTACATGGTTGGAAAAGTCTATTTCCTTTCGCTATTTTTCCAATCATAATTCATAAATTGTCCAACTATATAAGAAAAAAAAGAGTTTTGCAACTATTCCGCCAGCAAGGAAACACAAATTTATGTGTATCCAGTGCGTCCTTTACGTTTAAATAGTTCAGTTTATTGTCAAGTTGTGCCTCTATACGCCATATTTACGGAATTGATGATACGAGCTGATACGGAATTTTTGAACCCAAATTTCTTGAAATATACATTACCTTTTTAACTTCTCGCCACGAAATTGGATTCATAAGAAGGTCAAATACAAGCCTTCCATTATGGCTGGTATCATCATCTCGATTGGTGTCTTGAGTTAGTATTATTCCATATTTTGCTGGTAGAAGTTCAATGAAACCCTCCATAATTCACGACTTCTGTCACTTGTGTTATAAACTCGATGTGTTTACTATATTGTCGCTCGGGTCCGCGACTAATCGCAGGGACCGGTCTATCATTAGCTATTCTATACACTTTTCAATAGCCTTATTGTGACGTGTGGGAGTTTTAAAAGCCGAGCCATGAACAAAATATAATGCGAGCACCCGGGGGCATCAACTTTAGAGGTGACGGTATGTGCCTGTCAATATATGCCCCTCTTTTGAAGCCTACTATACCCGATGACCAGGCACCTTCAGTTTTCAAAATATTATACCCAATGACCCCTTTTTCATTTTGATTGTACATAATGACCCTTTTTTTTATAAAAAAACCCCAACGTTTTTGTACTGATATGCGCCTACTTCGCGACGCTTGTAGGCACATATACCCATCAATTCTAAAGTTGAGTGCCCGGGGCGAGCTATGCATACTGCGGGCCAATGAACAATGAGATAGTGGCTTTTCTGATATAGCTTTGAGGAACTGTTGAAGTATAAATCAGCCAACGAGTAGGTGTGTCCAAATTGCACATCTTGAATTGAGACCAAGACATGCTGTTATTTCAATTGTTATACCGTTCCGGTTGGTTTATTACCTACCATTGCCTGCGAGATGCAGTTCTAAGGTGACAGAGGGACAGGTCTGCAATTCGATTCCACAACCATTCATACCTTTCATCTGTTTTATTGTATTATCGTGCGAATTGCTCCGTGGTACCTTACGGGTACCTGAATTTTATTTGAATGAAGATGACTCTGTCATGCTCGACGTCATATTGCATAATTTCTATACAGTATATGCAATAAACCAACCAGAACAGTATAACAATTGAAATAATAGGCAGTTCTAAGATAGGTTAAGAAGAATATAACGTCACAATTCTGTATTATTATTCAAGGTTGTAACGCGTGTCTATGCTGTCATGTAGGCCTACCTGGCAACAGACACGCCCCGGTACAAACAGATGAAATTTGTAGAAAAGCGTGATTATGACAAAAACATTAAAAAATGATACTTTGAGGTATTGTTTTTTAATTTTTGTATGGCAGATCATACATACACATGTGCTGAGGTCAAAAAGGTAAAAATTTTGTTTTTGACCCCTGACTCACCTGTCATTCCAAACAACCCCTTAAGGTGGAACTCCCCCCCCGGTTTGGGTGATCTGGAATCTAAAGCTTGTATAGGTAAACTTAGTGAATGAAACTTCCCATAACTAGGTGGTATGTATAGGCCTACCTTAAACAATTAGAGAATAAAGGTATTGTTTTTAGCCCCTGGAGTGCATCTATCGTCTCATATAACACGGGCGACATCATTATTTTAAGTAAAACAACGAGGCGAAGCCGAGTTGTTTTACGCCAAAAATAATGATGTCGCCCGTGTTATATGAGACGATAGATGCACGACAGCGGCTAAAAACAATACCTTTATTCTCATTCTTAAACACTTGAGAACGTTCCTGCAATCTCATTGGTTCTTACCCAGCTTTACCCGTGTGATATGACACGATATTACACTGGACAGCGCGTGTGCGCGCGTCGACGCGATACGCGTACTCGCTATTTGGACCAGTCGGAGGCGCACAGCAACAACGGGACTGATCGATTTTAAGCCCTAGGTAATTTCTTGCAAAATGTAGGATTTAATTTGATTAAAATTTGTATGATATTTTTTATTTCAATTGAAGTGTTTAAGAATGAGAATAAAGGTATTGTTTTTAGCCGCTGTCGTGAATCTATCGTCTCATATAACACGGGCGACATCATTATTTTTGGCGTAAAAAAACTCGGCTTCGCCTCTTAAAATAATGATGTCGCCCGTGTTATATGAGACGATAGATGCACTCCAGGGGCTAAAAACAATGCCTTTATTCTCTAATTCTTTTAAAAACACTTCAATTCAAATAAAAATATCATACAAATTTTAATCAAATTAAACCTACATTTTGCAAGGAATTACCTAGGGCTTAAAATCGATCAGTCTCGTTGTTGCTGTGCGCCTCCGATTGGTCCAAATAGCGAGTACGCGTATCGCGTTGACGCACACACGCTGACCCGTGTCATATCACACGGGTAAAGGTGGATAAGAACCAATAAGATTGCAGGAACGTTCTCAAGTGTTTAAGAATTTTTATTCAAATCCAATACTCGGATTGTTGGTCATATCACCCGTTGCCATGGTAACGGCCGCCATATTGGATTTGGTCAATTTCAAATCTAGAGACCTTTGGAACATGATGTCTCAAAAAGTGTTTTATCAATAGAAATGAAATTTTGGGAATGTGTTCTTCATAGACAGGACTCGAATTTGAAGTAGAATTATGATAATCATGTGATGTCTTGGGGGTCTACCCGGAGGTCAAATGTAAAATTCAAAATTTAATAATTATTGTTGTATGCTATTTTGATGCTGCCATAGCAACAACATAGTTCCCAAGCTTGGAATTAAAAACTTCTAGTTCAATTTATAGCCCTGCATGTCAGCAACACTCAGTTGTTAAAATTTGAAGTCCATACCTCAAATACTTTTTGAGATATCATGTTCCGTGTGGACATGCGTTCGCGAAAAAAAGTTTTCGAGATAACAGCTAGCAATTTAGTGAATTTTAGTCTAGAAACACTGTTTTTAGGATTTTTTATATTTTAGAAACACTGTTCTATTATAATTTTGATTTGGAAAAGACACACTTGAATTATCACAAATAATAGTGAAGATTAGGCCTGGAGGTCAAAATCTTGATTTTATTTTGAGATTTTAAAGGGAAAAACGTTAAATATCGCAGCTTGAGAAAACAATAAAATACATAAGAATTAATTTTTAAAAATTTGCCTCGCGAAGTTACATTTTTGAATATAACTTTTGAATGGAAGCTCCGATTGTTGTCAAACAAAAAGCAAAAGAAAGGTATTTTTTTCCTTA